>NW_027257951.1:640000-692671 GCF_045791955.1 Oncorhynchus clarkii lewisi
TACATAGAGAATAGGGCCCTGGTCACTAGTAGTTCACTATATAGGGAATAGGGCTCTGGTCACTAGTAGTTCACTACATAGAGAATAGGGCCCTGGTCACTAGTAGTTCACTATATAGGGAATAGGGCCATGGTCACTAGTAGTTCACTATATAGGGAATAGGACTCTGGTCACTAGTAGTTCACTACATAGGGAATAGGGCCCTGGTCACAAGTAGTTCACTACATAGAGAATAGGGCTCTGGTCTATAGTAGTTCACTACATAGGGAATAGGGCCCTGGTCACAAGTAGTTCACTACATAGAGAATAGGGCTCTGGTCTATAGTAGTTCACTACATAGAGAATAGGGCCCTGGTCACTAGTAGTTCACTACATAGAGAATAGGGCCCTGGTCACTAGTAGTTCACTACATAGAGAATAGGGCCCTGGTCACTAGTAGTTCACTATATAGGGAATAGGGCCCTGGTCACTAGTAGTTCACTACATAGAGAATAGGGCCCTGGTCACTAGTAGTTCACTATATAGGGAATAGGGCCATGGTCACTAGTAGTTCACTATATAGGGAATAGGACTCTGGTCACTAGTAGTTCACTACATAGGGAATAGGGCCCTGGTCACTAGTAGTTCACTACATAGGGAATAGGGCTCTGGTCACTAGTAGTGCACTACATAGGGAATAGGGCTCTGGTCACTAGTAGTTCACTACATAGGGAATAGGGCTCTGGTCACTAGTAGTGCACTACATAGGGAATAGGGCTCTGGTCACTAGTAGTGCACTACATAGGGAATAGGGCTCTGGTCACTAGTAGTTCACTATATAGGGAATAGGGCTCTGGTCACTAGTAGTTCACTATATAGGGAATAGGGCCCTGGCCACTAGTAGTTCACTATATAGGGAATAGGACTCTGATCACTAGTAGTTCACTATATAGGGAATAGGACTCTGGTCACTAGTAGTTCACTATATAGGGAATAGGACTCTGGTCACTAGTAGTTCACTACATAGGGAATAGGGCCCTGGTCACAAGTAGTTCACTACATAGAGAATAGGGCTCTGGTCTATAGTAGTTCACTACATAGAGAATAGGGCTCTGGTCTATAGTAGTTCACTACATAGAGAATAGGGCTCTGGTCTATAGTAGTTCACTACATAGGGAATAGGGCCCTGGTCACTAGTAGTTCACTACATAGGGAATAGGGCCCTGGTCACTAGTAGTTCACTACATAGGGAATAGGGCCCTGGTCACTAGTAGTTCACTACATAGAGAATAGGGCCCTGGTCACTAGTAGTTCACTACATAGAGAATAGGGCCCTGGTCACTAGTAGTTCACTATATAGGGAATAGGGCCCTGGTCACTAGTAGTTCACTACATAGAGAATAGGGCCCTGGTCACTAGTAGTTCACTATATAGGGAATAGGGCCATGGTCACTAGTAGTTCACTATATAGGGAATAGGGCTCTGGTCACTAGTAGTTCACTATATAGGGAATAGGGCCCTGGTCACTAGTAGTTCACTATATAGGGAATAGGGCCCTGGTCACTAGTAGTTCACTATATAGGGAATAGGGCCCTGGTCACTAGTAGTTCACTATATAGGGAATAGGGCCCTGGTCACTAGTAGTTCACTATATAGGGAATAGGGCTCTGGTCACTAGTAGTTCACTATATAGGGAATAGGGCTCTGATCACTAGTAGTTCACTATATAGGGAATAGGGCCCTGGTCACTAGTAGTTCACTACATAGGGAATAGGGCTCTGGTCTATAGTAGTGTACTATATAGGGAATAGGGCTCTGGTCACTAGTAGTTCACTATATAGGGAATAGGGCTCTGATCACTAGTAGTTCACTATATAGGGAATAGGGCCCTGGTCACTAGTAGTTCACTACATAGGGAATAGGGCTCTGATCACTAGTAGTTCACTATATAGGGAATAGGGCCCTGGTCACTAGTAGTTCACTACATAGAGAATAGGGCCCTGGTCACTAGTAGTTCACTACATAGAGAATAGGGCCCTGGTAACTAGTAGTTCACTACATAGAGAATAGGGCTCTGGTCTATAGTAGTGTACTATATAGGGAATAGGGCTCTGGTCACTAGTAGTTCACTATATAGGGAATAGGGCTCTGATCACTAGTAGTTCACTATATAGGGAATAGGGCCCTGGTCACTAGTAGTTCACTACATAGAGAATAGGGCCCTGGTCACTAGTAGTTCACTACATAGAGAATAGGGCTCTGGTCACTAGTAGTTCACTACATAGAGAATAGGGCCCTGGTCACTAGTAGTTCACTACATAGAGAATAGGGCTCTGGTCACTAGTAGTTCACTATATAGGGAATAGGGCCCTGGTCACTAGTAGTTCACTATATAGGGAATAGGGCCCTGGTCACTAGTAGTTCACTACATAGAGAATAGGGCTCTGGTCACTAGTAGTTCACTATATAGGGAATAGGGCCCTGGTCACTAGTAGTACCACTATATAGGGAATAGGACTCTGGTCACTAGTAGTTCACTACATAGAGAATAGGGCTCTGGTCTATAGTAGTACCACTATATAGGGAATAGGTCTCTGGTCTATAGTAGTACCACTATATAGGGAATAGGACTCTGGTCACTAGTAGTTCACTACATAGAGAATAGGGCTCTGGTCACTAGTAGTACCACTATATAGGGAATAGGGCTCTGGTCTATAGTAGTACCACTATATAGGGAATAGGGCTCTGGTCTATAGTAGTACCACTATATAGGGAATAGGGCTCTGGTCTATAGTAGTACCACTATATAGGGAATAGGGCTCTGGTCTATAGTAGTACCACTATATAGGGAATAGGGCTCTGGTCTATAGTAGTACCACTATATAGGGAATAGGGCTCTGGTCTATAGTAGTACCACTATATAGGGAATAGGGCTCTGGTCTATAGTAGTACCACTATATAGGGAATAGGGCTCTGGTCACTAGTAGTTCACTATATAGGGAATAGGGCTCTGGTCACTAGTAGTTCACTATATAGGGAATAGGGCTCTGGTCACTAGTAGTTCACTATATAGGGAATAGGGCCCTGGTCTATAGTAGTACCACTATATAGGGAATAGGGCTCTGGTCTATAGTAGTGTACTATATAGGGAATAGGGCTCTGGTCTATAGTAGTGTACTAAATAGGGAATAGGGCTCTGGTCTATAGTAGTACCACTATATAGGGAATAGGGCTCTGGTCTATAGTAGTGTACTAAATAGGGAATAGGGCTCTGGTCTATAGTAGTACCACTATATAGGGAATAGGGCTCTGGTCTATAGTAGTGTACTAAATAGGGAACAGGGAGCCATTTGTGCAGCAGACCCGAGGTTGGTACGAGAGCTTCTCGGATGGTTCCTCGTTTGATTTATCAATGTGATTATTGATTACTTATTGGCCCTTGAGAGTGTGGGACCAGGTGTTAGTGGTTGTGTGTGTTTGTGTGTGTGTGAATGTGACGACATGAGCAGAGAAAAATGAACTTTATTTCACAACAACCACGTTGCACTCCACTCCTGACTGTCATGGGGGGGCACACCTCCACGCTTTGGGCACAAGGACACAGGAAATGGTATGTTTAGCCAATGGGAAAGGCCCATCTAGGCAGAATACAGTATTTGTAGCCAATCAGACAGCCCCATGTAGGCTGGGATCTGTATGTCTAGCCAATGGGAAAGGCCCGTGTAGAAAGTATATGAGGGCAGGTACGGGACAGAGACACACCCGACCTAGAGGTGTGGTCGAGCAGGTTGACAGTATGTGTACACGGCATCACTCACCGCTCAGAGCGTTTAGCCACTGTATGTATCTACCACCTGTCATGTATGTACTTCACCGATGTCACTGGTTACTGTGAGAGTGACGTTTAAAAATGATTTAAAAGCAAAAATAAACAAAGTGATACAAAATGCAAAAAAAACTAGTGGAAGTTCACTGTGACTGGGTTGGTCCGGCTTTTAATTTAACCAATCAGCATTCTGTTTCCGCGGTGACGGCATTTATATACATACGTGATATTATACATATATATAAATATTTACGAGGGCATGTATTAGTTTATTAAAATGGTATAATAATCAAAATGCTGCAGTGTGTTTATGGCTGATAGAGAATTAAAAAATGTACAATGTCATTTCCTGTTTCCTGTTGTGTTTTTATTGTGATGGGAAGTACTGTTGATGAAAACCTTACAACTTTTCTCTTCTTTAAGTGACTACAATATAACTTATTACAGGAGAGAACTTATTCATTACAATACAGAACTTATTAATTACAGTACAGTACTTATTCATTATAGTACAGAACTTATTAATTACAGTACAGTACTTATTCATTATAGTACAGAACTTAGTCATTACAGGACAGAACTTATTCATTACAGGACAGAACTTATTCATTATAGGACAGAACTTATTCATTATAGGACAGAACTTATTCATTATAGTACAGTACTTATTCATTATAGGACAGAACTTATTCATTATAGTACAGAACTTATTCATTATAGGACAGAACTTATTCATTATAGTACAGAACTTATTCATTATAGTACAGAACTTATTAATTATAGTACAGAACTTCCTCCCTGGTCTCAGACCATTTCATGTTATTCTGTATGTAAATCCATTTAGACTCCATTTAGTATGACAGGTTACGTTTGGTATGGTTACATAAGACAGGAGGTTAATGAAGGCAAAAAACGAGAGGGCAATAGTTTCTACTGTTAGACACCAATCAAAGATCAAAGATGTGTCTAATTTATCCAAGATGGACCACAGCCTGTTGTTTCCTATGGAAGCAAATTAATCTTAGTGGGCAGAACATGCAAGGAGCAGAGATCAAACATTTCATCGATAAAAAAAAATGAGCAGAAATTTGGCCAAAATCCATCTCGCTCCATCTTCTCCCACTGCTGGGCACTGGGCTTCCTCTCACTACCATATTTGGTAGTCAACCCGGATGCTTCACATTTATACATCCTGTGAAATATCTGTCTCATTGTTCAATCTGTAGTTTAGTTACACACTACCAGGGGAAATGTACAAAGCTTTCCAAACTGTGGAGTGGTAGCATTTCACAGCGTCCGAACACGCAACAGTGAAATAAAAAAAAATAAAAAACGTAAAACCAAGAAACAACAACACAGAAATCTAAAAAACAGAAAAATGGCAAACATTAAAATCTGCAGCCTTCATTGAAACAAAGTCATGAGGCAGACACAAGGATGGCAGAAAATAACACGGAAAACGTTCACGTTCAAATACAACTGATCAAATGGGGATTTACATACTCTTTTGTAACATTCAAAATATAAGCGTTGTTTTAATAAAATAAAAATAAAACAGTCTGTTCCCTGAATTGAACCGCCAGACTACCATGGAAAGCTACTTGTGTTAGCACAGTTTGACTTTTCACTTCGTTACAAACAGCTTTCCCTGGTGGTCTAGTGGTTAGGATTCGGCGCTCTCACCGCCGCGGCCCGGGTTCGATTCCCGGTCAGGGAACACAATTTTTTATTAAAACAACGCAACAATTTTAAATGTTACAAAAAATAATGTAAATCCACATTTGATCAGTTGTATTTGAAAGCGAACGTTTACCGTGTTACTTTCTGACATCCTTTCGCTTTCAAATTAAAAAAAAGTGTGTTCCCTGACCGGGAATCGAACCCGGGCCGCGGCGGTGAGAGCGCCGAATCCTAACCACTAGACCACCAGGGAATGCTGCTTATGACAGGACAGTTTGACTTTTCACTTAATTACTTAGCGCTGAGTTACAACTGGAAGTTTAACTTGTCGCTCTTTCTTTGAAAGAAACAATTACCGCAGATACAAGTTAACAGTATCTTTGCAATGACACATCCAGAAGCTGTGTGCACGGCTTCCACCTCTCAGCACTGTAGACTTTCTGTTTGGTAAACAAGCGCACTTTAGTGGAAGTTCAGTGACGCTTGTGGAGACTTTAACGTTAGCTATGTGGTTTACAGCTAGCTAGCTCTGGCCTTTCGTCCTTCGGAGTTCAAAGTCAAGCTGTTCCACTCTGATGTTGATGAAAGTCCCGACTGTCTAGCAGAACCAGCGGCAGGAGAGGCCCGGGCGGGTGGAACCACGGATAAAACTCGCCAAAACAGCGAACTCTGTAGGTGGGTCTTCGATGATGAAGACGGGTTGACAGCAGGAGCTAAGGACCAATAACCAGGTATGTACAGCAGACACCAAACAAACATTATAGGGGCAACAGGTAGCGTAGTCTGTGTTGTATTACGTTCACGACTGTCATACAGAAGCCACGTCTATCTATCTATATATCTACAGTATCTATCTATCTAGTTAAATAAATAAAAATGGTCTATCTATCTCAGTCTGACTGTCTAATGAGTCAATGCCAACAGGTAGCGTAGTCTGTGTAGTATTACGTTCACTACTGTCATACAGAAGCCACGTCTATATATCAAAATATCTACATTATCTATCTAGTTAAATAAAAAATCTATCTATCTCAGTCTGACTGCCTAATGAGTCAATGCCAATAGCTAAATGGAGTCTATCAGTCATACCTTTTAGCTGCCTATGTGTCCATCATCATAATTACTTTATTGCGTCTCTCAGTGACATATTCAGTCCTGAATGGAATCCTATTCCCTATAAAGTGCACTGTTATATAAATATTCATACACAGAGCTCATATAAACAAAGACATTCCGTCGCAAGAACACATACACCCAGCCACAAGACTGACCCCCTCTATTGGTCGGATGCTCAGGATAAGGCTCTGCTGTGCACCAATGGGGCTTCTGCTCTGGCTAGAGCAAGGCCCGCCTCCAACCCTCCGACCAGTCAAGAAGACCGAAACGACAAGACTCCACCTACTTTATTCTATGTATAAAAATGAATGTAACCGTTGTATAAGGCCTCTTTTTCACCTGACTCCTTGCCGAGTTATGTGAACTAGGTCCATGCACGTAAAACTGCGGGACAAGATATCTCTGACTCATTAAAACTGTCTTTTGTTACAACTGAAATCCACTCTGTCCAGCGTCCGTGATTTGGTCTCAACTCTCCAGTATTTAAACACTAACAGTAACCGTCTGCAGTGGCTCAGTCTCCCAGCTGATACAGGTAGTTCTCACCGTCTTCTGGGAGTCCTCCTTTAAGCCATTCACAAGGTACACCTTCAACAGATGGCTGTCGGCCTCTTCTCCTGGCCTCAACCCACTGTTTAGACGGAAGAAGGTCTCCAGCCTCATTCGGTAGTCTTCCAGACACTCTTCTTTTGAAAGCAACCCTGGATGGCTGGCCAATCAGACTTTGGAGGATACATGTTCTTTAATTTCCCAAAACAGTGAGTTGAAGCTAGTATGCACCATCTGGTAACCATTGGTGAATTAGATCGTAGTCGCCCTCCACGTCCATCCACTGTGTAACGGATGTGAAACGGCTAGCTTAGTTAGCGTGGGCGCTAAATAGCGTTTCAATCAGTGACGTCACTTGCTCTGAGACCTTGAAGTAGTAGTTCCCCTTGCTCTGCAAGGGCCGCGGCTTTTGTGGAGCGATGGGTAACGATGCTTCGAGGGTGACTGTTGATGTGTGCAGAAGGTCCCTGGTTCGCGCCCGGGTATGGGCGAGGGGACGGTCTAAATTTGTACTGTTACATTGATGCTGTTGACCCGGATTACTGGTTGCTGCGGTCCCACTAACCCCCATATTTCCTCACATAGGCAGGACTTCTTGACACGATGCCTGGCTGCTCTGACCGGGGGATTCCCAAAGCAAGCCAGCACCTTTAGTACACTACATTATCATGAACTTTTAAAACATTTATTTCTAAACATTAACATTCCCTACTCAATTATAATCCCACTCGAACCTTTTCTTCCCATAACTTCCTAAACATTCAACATTTTTAAACATTTTAACATTAGACCATTTCATCATTATAACATGTCATTACCAACATCCTACAGACCCTAAGGCCTTGTCCTTTAACCTCTTGTAACTAGGGGGCACTATTTTAATTTTTGGAAAAATAACGTTCCCAAAGTAAACAGGCTATTTTGTCAGGACAAGATGCTAGAATATGCATATAATTGACAGCTTAGGATAGAAAACACTCTAAAGTTTCCAAAACTGTAAAAATATTGTCTGTGAGTGTAACAGAACTGATATTGCAGGCGAAAGCCGGAGAAAAATCCAATCCGGAAGGGACTCTTATTTAGAAGCTCTGCTTTCTATTGAGCAGTGAATGAGGTATCAACCAGATTCCTTTTTCTATGGCTTCCCTAATTGTTTCAGGCTTTTATTTAGAAAAATGAGCCTGAACGTCAACATTGCGTCAGTGGTCAGCTGAAGTCTCGCAGAGTGTTTGTGCGTAAAGGACAAATGCGGCCATTGTTTCTCTCTTTCCTACTAAGAAGCCACCAGTCCCGGTTGATATATTATCGAATAGATATTTGAAAAACACCTTGAGGATTATAACCAATATTTTCTAGTAATATTTATGTCCGTTGCATTATGTTAATTCGTGTCAATTGATGACAATGCTCCCGGACCCGGGATGGGTAGTACAAGCATCGTACCTTAACCTCTTGATCCTACTTGAGACGCAGACGTCTACACAAGACCACAAGACTGACCCCCTCTATTGGTCGGATGCTCAGGATAAGGCTCTGCTGTGCACCAATGGGGCTTCTGCTCTGGCTAGAGCAAGGCCCGCCTCCAACCCTCCGACCAGTCAAGAAGACCGAAACGACAAGACTCCACCTACTTTATTCTATGTATAAAAATGAATGTAACCGTAGTATAAGGCCTCTTTTTCACCTGGCTCCTTGCCGAGTTATGTGAACTAGGTCCGTGCACGTAAAACTGCGGGACAAGATATCTCTGACTCATTAAAACTGTCTTTTGTTACAACTGAAATCCACTCTGTCCAGCGTCCGTGATTTGGTCTCAACTCTCCAGCATTTAAACACTAACAGTAACCGTCTGCAGTGGCTCAGTCTCCCAGCTGATACAGGTAGTTCTCACCGTCTTCTGGGAGTCCTCCTTTAAGCCATTCACAAGGTACACCTTCAACAGATGGCTGTCGGCCTCTTCTCCTGGCCTCAACCCACTGTTTAGACGGAAGAAGGTCTCCAGCCTCATTCGGTAGTCTTCCAGACACTCTTCTTTTGAAAGCAACCCTGGATGGCTGGCCAATCAGACTTTGGAGGATACATGTCCTTTAATTTCCCAAAACAGTGAGTTGAAGCTAGTATGCACCATCTGGTAACCATTGGTGAATTAGATCGTAGTCGCCCTCCACGTCCATCCACTGTGTAACGGATGTGAAACGGCTAGCTTAGTTAGCGTGGGCGCTAAATAGCGTTTCAATCAGTGACGTCACTTGCTCTGAGACCTTGCTCTGCAAGGGCCGCGGCTTTTGTGGAGCGATGGGTAACGATGCTTCGAGGGTGACTGTTGATGTGTGCAGAAGGTCCCTGGTTCGCGCCCAGGTATGGGCGAGGGGACGGTCTAAAAAGTATACTGTTACAACTGCAGTCCCATTTTCTTCCTGAAGATGTGGTCTACCTCAGCCGTGGATGGTTTATACTGTCTGCAGAGGAGATTTATGTCGGCTACAAACTTCACCACCTTTTTTCTGGTTTATATCAGCTCCTTTGTGATGTCAGCGATTTGCCAGAGTTTTCTGGATCCACACCTCTGGTCTCCAGTCATTGTAGGGGGCATCTCCTGTCGCCCCTGGT
This sequence comes from Oncorhynchus clarkii lewisi, assembly GCF_045791955.1. Taxonomy (NCBI): domain Eukaryota; kingdom Metazoa; phylum Chordata; class Actinopteri; order Salmoniformes; family Salmonidae; genus Oncorhynchus; species Oncorhynchus clarkii. Next base: position 649,761 of record NW_027257951.1, read on the forward strand.
CATGGCTGTGGGTTGAGGAACAGCACCGGGGGAGCCTGTCTTCAGTCTTGTTTCGGAAAGGGTTATAGTCTCGTTTTAACATAGTTTGTGAATGTTGTTTGTGTTCAGGCTTTTTTCTGGTTTTCCTCCTTGTCAATGGGGGTGACGAAGTCCGCCGTTTCACTACATTTGGAGGGGTGTGGAGGGGAGATGGGGAGAGAACTCCCATTCAACCTCCTTCTCTTCTTCTTTCTCTGAACTGGAGGGAATCTTCATCTCAGCAGCCTTCTGTGTCAGAGGTATTGGGTACAAGGGTTCTTTGTTGGTCTGACCACCTCTTCTGTGGCTGCAGCTGTTTCTTTTTGAGGGACAACAACTTCGCGGGAGGGTGTTGGTGGTGCCTGTGGTGGTGCCTTGTGGTGGTGCCTGTAGTGGAGCCTGTGGTGGTGCCTTGTGGTGGTGCCTGTAGTGGAGCCTGTGGTGGTGCCTGTGTTGGAGCCTGTAGTGGAGCCTGTGGTGGTGCCTTGTGGTGGTGCCTGTAGTGGAGCCTGTGGTGGTGCAGCCTGTAGTGGAGCCTGTGGTAGAGTGGTCTTATCCGGTGTCCTGTGTGAATTTAAGTATGCTCTCTCTAATTCTCTCTTTCTCTCTCTCGGAGCACCTGAGCCCTAGGACCATGCGTCAGGACTTCCTGGCATGACCTGGCCTTGCCGCTGTTCCAGTTTCAACTGTTCTGCCTGCGGCTATGGAACCCTAAACTGTTCATTTTTACTCTTGAGGTGCTGTCCTGTTGCACCCTCTACAACCACTGTGATCTCCACCCGGCACAGCCAGAAGAGGACTGGCCACCCCCCATAGCCTGGTTCCTCTCTAGGTTACTTCCTAGGTTTTGGCCTTTCTAGGGAGTTTTTCGTAGCCACCGTGCTTCTACACCTGCATTGCTTGCTGTTTGGGGTTTTAGGCTGGGGCTATATAAATAGATTTGATTTGATAGAGGACTGAGGGTCTTCCAAATATTGAAAGTGTGTAAATAGTTACCCATGTTATTTTGTAAATGTAAATATATATATTTTTTTTTCATATATTTTTTTATCAATAATTTTATTTTATTTTTTTCTCCCTTTTTTTTCTCAATTCTTTTGGGGGGGGGTGTGTGTTAGAATACCATTTTGGCATTTTGTATATAGTTATTTGTTTCTAAATGTATACCTTCCCCAATTTGGCCACTTGGGTACATTTGGGCTACTTCTGTGGGACACCTGGGTGACTTCATGATATATGTCATGTAGCAAACTCATTTTGCAAGTTATCATTCTGAAACTTTGCACAAGTACTTTTGCCCTCTTATATTTTTCACTGAAATTGTCCCCATCATCCTATCTGAATGTTTGTTTTATCTTGTTCATTTTAAAGATGATGATACAAAAATAAAAATATTATGTTTTTTTTTTCATTGTTTTATCTAAACCACATCTATTGTGTTATATTCTCCTACATTAAATTCACATGTACATAAACTTTAGAGTGTTTTCTTTCAAATGGTACCAAGAAGATGCATATCCTTGGTTCTGTGCCTGAGCTACAGGCTGTTAGATTTGGGTCTTTGAGTCTTCAGGCGGAAATTGCACGAAGTAGGGGGGGAAGCTTTAAGAGGTTTTAACCACTCAACCCCACCCTACTTTCCCAATTGCAGTCCAGTAATTCCTTGTCATTAACCCCTACAGATATGCCGCTCTGACATTACCACTGAACTAGTCTATAGCTAGGGACTCTGCCTCAGAATCAACAGTAAGGGCCTTACAGTAAAGTGGGCTATCCTCAGAGCCTAATGCCTATGCTGCCTTGCCCTCACTCTATAAACCCAGCACCTCTTCAGGATCATCCAGGCCAGAGTTTCTGCTGCAGAACGTTATGACGGGGTGCCCCTTGTAAACTGGGTTGGTTTAGCCCAGAATCCCCCCTCTTACGACTCCATCATGCATTTCGCTACACCTGCAATAACATCTGCTAAATATGTGTATGTGACCAATACAATTTGATTTTATCTATACCTGTCACGACTTCCACCGAAGGTGGATCCTCCCCCTGTACAGGCGGTGCTCGGCGGTCGTCGTCGCCGGGTCTACTAGCTGCCACCGATCCCTTTTCTTTTTCGTTTAGTTTTGTCTGTCTTGTTGTTCACCTGTGTCTAGTTTAGGTTATTAGTGGGGTATTTAATCTCGCCCTACCCTCTTGGTTTCGTGCGGGATTGTTTGTGTAGCTGTCATTTGTTTGGGTTGCGTTTTGATTTGTTCTGTGGAACAGGTGTTTTTTCTGGACTGCTTTCCTGTTGTTTTGGTGGCTACTGTTGTGGTCCTGTTCCTGTTGTTTTGGTGGCTACTGTTGTGGTCCTGTTCCTGTTGTTTTGGACTTGTAAATAAACGCCCTTTCTTGCAATTCGATCTCTCCTGCGCCTGACTCCACACCCACCTCTCCTAGGGAGAACCTAACAATACCAGCCACTCAGGTCTCCTCAGGTCTCCTCTAGACTAACTAACCAGTTGCAAATAATCCTCAATTATTTAAGTATATTTCAGAAACTGAATGTAAAACGACATGACTCTGATTACACAGGGTTTCAGAACAATGAAGCAAGTTTATTCAAAATCCCAGAAACAGGCATAAAAAGTCCCAGATCAATCAGTCAATCACAAATCAATATCACCAATCAATAATAAGCAACATCAACTGTACATAAAATGGATAGACACCTTTAATGCCCTTAACTATACCCTTTTTTGGGGTGTGACAATAAAATATTTTTTTGTATTTTACAACTTTATGAGAAGCACAGTAATACATAGAAAAACAGGTTCTTACCTTCTACAACTTTATACACTGTTTATTGTCTCCCCCCTCAGTCCCTCAGTTGGCGTCTAAAAACTCTACCAGCTACTTTAACACACTTCTATCAACGAGGTAAACTTAAGTAGACCAGCCTATATTCTCCTTTATCCCCTTGTAGACCAGCCTATATCCCCCTATATCCCCTTGTAGACCAGCCTATATCCCCCTATATCCCCTTGTAGACCAGCCTATATCCTCCAGTAGACTAGCCTATATCCCCCAGTAGACCAGCCTATATCCCTCTATATCCTCTTGTAGACCAGCCTATATCCTCCAGTAGACTAGCCTATATCCCCCAGTAGACCAGCCTATATCCCCTTCTATCCCCTAGTAGACCAGCCTATATCCTCCAGTAGACTAGCCTATATCCCCCAGTAGACCAGCCTATATCCCCCAGTAGTAAATATAAATAATAAAAAAATAATTAAATAATAATTAATAAAAATATAATATAAATAAATAAGATATGAGTATAATAATACAGCAAGAATCTTCTTCCAGCAGGTTCTTCTAGCTAATAGAGAGTTGTACCCTTCTCCAAAATCATGCCTCCTTTATACCCTCCATCTTCCTTTCTGTTAACTCATTGTGGCTAACATCCTCGAAAGATGCGCTCAGTGGTTAACACCTAATGCGGCCATCACTCAAAAGGTGCTCTTTCAGCACCCACTAACCACCATATTTCCTCACATAGGCAGGACTTCTTGACACGATGCCTCCTCTTGGCTGCTCTGACCGGGGGATTCCCAAAGCAAGCCAGCACCTTTAGTACACTCCATTATCATGAACTTTTAAAACATTTATTTCTAAACATTAACATTCCCTACTCAATTATAATCCCACTCGAACCTTTTCTTCCCATAACTTCCTAAACATTCAACATTTTTAAACATTTTAACATTAGACCATTTCATCATTATAACATGTAATTACCAACATCCTACAGACCCTAAGGCCTTGTCCTTTAACCTCTTGTAACTAGGGGGCACTATTTTAATTTTTGGAAAAATAACGTTCCCAAAGTAAACAGGCTATTTTGTCAGGACAAGATGCTAGAATATGCATATAATTGACAGCTTAGGATAGAAAACACTCTAAAGTTTCCAAAACTGTAAAAATATTGTCTGTGAGTATAACAGAACTGATATTGCAGGCGAAAGCCGGAGAAAAATCCAATCCGGAAGGGACTCTTATTTAGAAGCTCTGCTTTCTATTGAGCAGTGAATGAGGTATCAACCAGATTCCTTTTTCTATGGCTTCCCTAATTGTTTCAGGCTTTTATTTAGAAAAATGAGCCTGAACGTCAACATTGCGTCAGTGGTCAGCTGAAGTCTCGCAGAGTGTTTGTGCGTAAAGGACAAATGCGGCCATTGTTTCTCTCTTTCCTACTAAGAAGCCACCAGTCCCGGTTGATATATTATCGAATAGATATTTGAAAAACACCTTGAGGATTATAACCAACATTTTCTAGTAATATTTATGTCCGTTGCATTATGTTAATTAGTGTCAATTGATGACAATGCTCCCGGACCCGGGATGGGTAGTACAAGCATCGTACCTTAACCTCTTGATCCTACTTGAGACGCAGACGTCTCAAGTAGGCACCTGGAAATGCAAATGCGCTACGCTAAATGCTAAATGTACTCGTTAAAACTCAAACGTTCATTAAAACACACATGCAGGGTATTTAATTAAAGCTACACTCGTTGTGAATCTAGCCAACAAGTCAGATTTTTAAAATGCTTTTCGGCAAAAGCATGAGAAGCTATTATCTGATAGCATGCAACACCCCAATATACCTGAAGGGGACGTAAACAAAAGAATTAGCGTAGCCGGCGCTACACAAAAACGCAGAAATAAAATATAAAACATTCATTACCTTTGATGATATTCTTTGTTGGCACTCCTATATGTCCCATAAACATCACAAATTGGTCTTTTTCCCGATTAAATCCGTCCATGTATGCCCAAAATATCCATTTGTATAGCCTGTCTGGTTCAGGAAAAAAGCTCTCTTCCAACACACAACGTCATTTTTAGATATATTATATATATATATTATATATATATATATATATATATATATATATATTATCAAATCGATATTTGAAAAACACCTTGAGGATTGATTATAACCAACGTTTTCTATTAATATTTATGTCCGTTGCGTTATGCTAATTAGTGTCAGTCGATGACAACGATCCCGGACCCGGGATGGGTAGTACCAACAAGTTAAACCTAACCAACACAGTCTACAAGCATCGTACCTTAAAGCAACCAACATTAAAACATTCTGAACCATTTTACTGCATTACTTGAATCACCTTTTAATATCTCCCACTGTATGTTTCAACCTCAGGAGGCTGAAAAAAATTGTCTTGTCACCGAAAACCCTCACTAACTTTTACAGGTGCACAATTGAGAGCATCCTGTCAGGCTGTATCACCGTCTGGTACAGCAACTGCACCGCCTGCAACCGCAGGGCTCTCCAGAGGGTGGTGCGGTCTGCACAACGCATCACCGGGGGCAACTTCCTGCCCTCCAGGACACCTACACCACCCGATGTCACAAGAAGGCAAAAAGGATCATCAAGGACAATAACCACCCGAGCCACTCCCTGTTCACCCTGCTATCATCAAGAAGGTGAGGTCAGTACAGGTGCATCAAAGCTGCGACAGAGAGAAAAACAGCTCCTGTGTCAGGGCCATCAGATTGTTAAACAGCCACCACTAGCACAGAGAGTCTGCTGCCTACCTCCAGACTTGATATCATTGGCCTCTTTAATAAATGGAACAGAAGTCACTTTAATAATGCCACTTTAAGAATGTTTACATATTTCACATTACTCATCTAATATGTATATACTGTATACTGTATCTTTCACTATCTATTTAAAATAATATATTACTATATATTCTTTACTATCGATTGCATCTTAGCCGCTCTGTCACTGCTCATCCATATATTGTATACTTATATATTCTTATCCCATTTGTTTATAAGACTGTGTGTATTAGGTTTTGTGGTGGAATTTGTTAGATATTAGGTTTCGTTGTGGAATTGTTAGATATTACCTGTTAGATACTGATGCACTGTCAGATCTAGAAGCATAAGCATTTCGCTACACTCACAATAACATCTGCTAACCATGTGTATGTGACCAATAACATCTGCTAACCATGTGTATGTAACCAATAACATCTGGTAACCATGTGTATGTGACCAATAACATTTTATTTTGATTTGGACTAAGACCTAACAGCCATCTCTTCCTCTTCCTGGACCAATACCTAATAGCCATCTCTTCCTCTTCCTGGACCAATACCTAATAGCCATCTCTTCCTCTTCCTGGACCAATACCTAACAGCCATCTCTTTCTCTTCCTGGACCAATACCTAACAGCCATATCTTCCTCTTCCTGGACCAAGACCTAACAGCTATCTCTTCCTCTTCCTGGACCAAGACCTAACAGCCATCTCTTCCTCTTCCTGGACCAAGACCTAACAGCCATCTCTTCCTCTTCCTGGACTAAGACCTAACATCCATATCTTCCTCTTCCTCTTCCTGGACGAAGACCTGATGTTTAATCAGATCTCAAACCTCTCGTCTGTCAGGAAAGCGGTTCTGTTCCTGATTCTGTTGTTGAAGAGTCTGTAGAGACAAAAAAAACATTATTATTTTAATGTTATTATTATCCTCTAATAGTTGCCCCCAGCAACATACACACCCATATGATCTCACACACACACATGCTCTGCTCACCGTCACACCCTTACCGTATGGTGTGTATTGAAGTGTTGGTAGAGACCAGTTGGAGTATTCTGTCAGTCAGAGCATCAGTGATGTCATTGTGGCTCAGGCTACAACACACAGAGAGAGAGAGAGAGAGAGAGAGAGAGAGAGAGAGAGAAAGAGAGAAAGAGGGACAGAGCAAGAGAGCGAGAGAGAGACACACAGAGAGAGGGAGAGCCAGGGAGAGAGAGATCGGACATTTATCATGTAGTGATAGACACACAGTCTTGTACAAATAACCTTGTGGGTACATACAATTCAGACCCTAACCCGTACCTTAATTAAAAACCTAAACCTAACCCTAGATCCTAAACCTAACCATAGATCCAAATCCTCTACCTAATTTTAACCCTAATACTAATTCTAACCTTAATCCTAAACCCCCTAGAAATAGCATTTGACCTTGTGGGGACCAACAAAATGTCCCCAGTTGGTCCCCAAAAGTATAGTTAAACACGTCCACACACACACACACACACACACACACACACACACACACACACACACACACACACACACAGTGAAAGCCACTCACTCGAGGACTTGTACTTTATGCAGGTGTGTGATCAGGGGCTGTAGCTGGTGGTCTGTGAGTTGACAGTGGTTGAGGTCCAGTTCTGACAGACCCTCTGAGTGTTCCAGAACCAGGGCCAGAGATCCACAGGCCTTCAGGTCCAGCCTGGTCTCACTGAGGTCCAGCTCCCCATCCAGGGCTCTGCATAGGGACTCTGCGTGCCTCAGCAGCCCCTCTTCAATCCCCTCACACACAAGGTCCAGCAGCTGAAGTAGCAGAGCTTTGCTGGGACTGAGAGGACAAGAAGGAGAGTCAACATTATGACACAGAGTAGGTTTAAAACCTCTTACTTCTACCCCCTCCTTTTTCGAACATTCTGTTAAAAATCGCGCAACTTTTCAGCGTCCTGCTACTCATGCCAGGAATATAGTATATGCATATGATTAGTATGTGTGGATAGAAAACACTCTGAAGTTTCTAAAACTGGTTAAATCACGGCTGTGACTATAACAGATCGTGTGTTTCATTGAAAAACGCAAGAAAAACTGCTCTCTGAAAGCTAAAAATAATTTCCATAAGTCACTTCCACGAGTTGTTAAAAGAGGACAAAATGTAATAACGACCTGCATGCAATTCATACAAATTCCACACGATGTCGCCATTGTCGTCATTTTCAATTGAATTAATTGTTGGAAAATCCATCTATCTGGCATCCGTTTCTTCCAGTCTTCACCCGGATGTTGTTAATGTAGACATTGGCAGTCATTGATTTGCAAACGAGGAGCTATTGAATAGACATCGCCCTGTAATCATTTTGATAGATTATAAACGTTTACTAATACCTAAAGTTGGATTACAAAAGGATTTCGAAGTGTTTTGTGAAAGTTTATCGTCAACTTTTTTTAATTTTAAAAAATTACGCAGCGTTTAAAAACGATGTTTTTTTCTGAATGACACAGCTTCCATACAAAGCTATTTTGGGTATATATGGACCAATTTAAACGAAAAAAAGACCCAATAGTGATGTTTATGGGGCATATAGGAGTGCCAAGAAAGAAGCTCGTCAAAGGTAATGAATGTTTTATATTTTTTTTCTGCGTTTTGTGCTGCGTCGGATAAACAGAGTCTTTGTTTACGTCGCATTCAGGCATTTTCAGGTGGTGCATGCTATCAGATAATACTTTCTCATGCTTTCGCCGAAAAGCATTTTAAAAATCTGACTTGCTGGCTAGGTTCACAACGAGTGTAGCTTTAATTCAATACCCTGCTTGTGAATTTTGATCAAGGTTTGAGTTGTAACGAGTACATTTAGCATTTAGCGTAGCGCATTTGCATTTCCAGGTGTCTACTTGAGACATCTGCGTCTCAAGTAGAATCAAGAAGTTAACTCCTACTGATAAATTAGTTGGTCAAATGTTTGCCTTTGCGTGTCTAACCTCAGCTTGACAATATGCAGGATGGGAAGCAGCTCCCTCAGTGCTCTGTCCTCCACCTCACAGTCTCTTAGGATGAGCTGGACCTGGTTCTGAACCAGCGGGGTGCCGTGTTGGTTCTGCTTCAGAACAGAGTTGATGGCCTTGCAATGGTCAGTGGTCAGACACAGAGCCTTCTCCTGGTCCTGAACTGACAGGTCCACAGAGGCGGAGCAGGAGAAGTCCAGCCTGAAGTGCAGAGACCTGAGCAGCCATACTGCTGTTGGTAGTGATGATGGTCCCCCCTGCTGGAACTGAGAGGCAGCACAGCACTGGAGGAAACTCAGCAGTAACCTCCTGTCAACACTACAGAGAGAGAGACTTATTTACACAACACCACACATTAAAGCACTGATAAAGACAATACAACTCTGTTAGTCTGGTCAACTCCCAGGCGAATGCCTTCAATTCCACCCCTAGCTGAGGTAAACCTCTTCGGGCTAGGGGGCAGTATACGGAAGTTTGGAGAGCTGGCGTGCCCAAAGTAAGATTCCTGTTTCTCAGACTCAGAAGCTAGGATATGCATACAATTGGTGGATTTGGATAAAAAACACTCTACAGTTTCCAAAACTGTTAAAATAATGTCTGTGGGAACTGATATGGCGAAAATCTGAAGAAAATCCGACCAGAAAAAATTAACATTAAATCACAGGCTTTTATTTTGTAAAGCTTTAGAAATCTCCTATGTCCGTCCACCAATTGATATAGCTTTCACTAATTGTCAACTGTCATTATTCAAGGTTTTGAGGCTATTATTTTGAAAAATGAATAGGAATTTTGACTTACAGTGTGATGACTGTAAGGGTCACATCAGTGGTTTTGTGCACAATGGAGGATCCGCGCTAATTTGGCGTTCATATTGAACACAGTCCTTTTGTCACGACTTCCACCGAAGAACCTCTCCTTGTTCGGGCGCCGTTTGGCGGTCGATGTCACCGGCTTACTAGCCATCTCTGCTCCATTTTTCTATTATCCATTTGTTTTGTCTTTTTCCCTGCACACCTGGTTTACATTCCCAATCACACTGATCCAACATCTTGGTGCCATATCCGCTGCGCCTCGACCAACGCAACCGGCGTTACCTCCTGGATCCAGTTCCAGTGGCATGCATCTCTCCCTTCCCAGGGAGTATGATGGGACGGCAGACCGGTGCCAGGGGTTCATATTACAACTGGACCTGTACCTGGCCACCATTCACCCAGCTCCCTCGGGAAGTACTCGTCTCATGTCTCTCGGGGAGAGCTCTGGAGTGTGGGGAGTCGCGGCGTTGGACCACTTCGAAGAGCGGCTTCGACCTGAGACGGAGCCCTGGAATTCCAGACCTTAGCTGCCGGAGCAGGATGGAACGACAGGGCCCTTATCGACCATTACCGATGCAGCCTGCGCGAGGACGTCAGACGAGAGTTGGCCTGCAGGGATGCCACCATCACCTTTGACCAACTGGTGGATCTGTCCATCCGGTTGGATAACCTGCTGGACACCCACGGACGTCCAGAGAGGGCTCTGTTGGTTCCATCTTTCCAACACCACCGCTTCGGTGGAACTGGGAGGGGCTGCGCGTAGGGAGGCTGGAGGAGCTGGAGGAGGGGCCTTCACGTGCACCATCTGTGGCCGCAGAGGTGCCGGGTTGGTCCCTTTGGGAGTCGAGGCAGCAGGCAGGGCACTTTGGCGTCACCCCAGGTGAGTCTGCACCACTCTCATCCAGAGTCCTCTGTTAACCAACTGTTTGATTTCCTGATTTTTTTTGCCGCTCGTCAATTCAGGCACGGCTGGGAATTTTATCAGCACTCGCCATTATTATTGTTATTCCTGTGGTTAGACCTGTCCCAGTACACGCTCTGGATAGTCGATCATTGGAGTCCGGGCAGATCAGGGAAGCTACTAGCTACTATCTCCCTGGCCTAGGTGACGCAGGGAAGGCACGAGGAGAGAATCAGTCTCTTTCTCATTGACTCTCCTGTGTTTCCTGTGGTACTGGGCAATCCCTGGATAGCTCGTCATGACCCCATCATTTCATGGCAACAGAGGGCTTCACAGGGTGGTCGCGAGAGTGATCGGGGAGGTGTGTAGTGGTTTCCGTTGGTGCTACCACAGTGGAAAGTCCAGATCAGATCTCCACTGTGCGCATTCCCCCCGAATATGCCGATTTGGCTCTCGCCTTCTGTAAAGAGATGGCGACTCAATTACCACTCCATCGACGGGGCGATTGTGCGATAGATCTCCTGGTAGACGCTGCTCTTCCCAGGAGTCCCATGTATCCGCAAGCGGAGACGGTGGTTATGGAGACACACAGAACAAGTATTTGATACACTGACAATTTTGTTTTCCTACTTACAAAGCGTGTGATTTTTAAGTAATTCATTTTCATTTTATTGCATGACATAAGTATTTGATACATCAGAAAAGCAGAACTTAATATTTGGTACAGAAACCTTTGTTTGCAATTACAGATATCATATGTTTCCTGTAGTTCTTGACCAGGTTTGCACACATTATACCAGGGATTTTGGCCCACTCCTCCATACAGACCTTCCCCAGATCCTTCAGGTTTCGGGGCTGTCGCTGGGCAATATGGACTTTCAGCTCCCTCCAAAGATTTTCTATTGGGTTCAGGTCTGGCGACTGGCTAGGCCACTCCAGGAACTTGAAATGCTTCTTACGGAGCCACTCCTTAGTTGCCCTGGCTGTGTGTTTCAGGTCGTTGTCATGCTGGAAGACCCAGCCACGACCCATCTTCAATGCTCTTACTGAGGGAAGGAGGTTGCTGGCCAAGATCTCGCAATACATGGCCCCATCCATCCTCCCCACAATACGGTGCAGTCGTCCTGTCCCCTTTGCAGAAAAGCATCCCCAAAGAATGATGTTTCCACCTCCATGCTTCACGGTTGAGATGGTGTTCTTGGGATTCTACTCATCCTTCTTCTTCCTCCACACACGGCGAGTGGAGTTTAGACCAAAAAGCTCTATTCTTGTCTCATCAGACCACATGACCTTCTCCCATTCCTCCTCTGGATCATCCAGATGGTCATTGGCAAACTTCAGACGGGCCTGGACATGCACTGGCTTGAGCAAGGTGACCTTGCGTGCGCTGCAGGATTTCAACCGATGACGGCGTAGTGTGTTACTAATGGTTTTCTTTGAGAACGTGGTCCCAGCTCTCTTCAGGTCATTGACCAGGTCCTGCCGTGTAGTTCTGGGCTGATCCCTCACCCTCATCCCTCACTCATGATCATTGATACCCCACGAGGTGAGATCTTGCATGGAGCCCAAGACCGAGGGTGATTGACCGTCATCTTGAACTTCTTCAATTTTCTAATAATTGCGCCAACAGTTGTTGCCTTCTCACCAAGCTGCTTGCCTACTGTCCTGTAGCCCATCCCAGCCTTGTGCAGGTCTATAATTTTATCCCTGATGTCCTTACACAGCTCTCTGGTCTTGGCCATTGAGGAGAAGTTGGAGTCTGTTTGATTGAGTGTGTGGACAGGTGTCTTTTATGCAGGTAACGAGTTCAAACAGGTTCAGTTAATACAGGTAATGAGTGGAGAACAGGAGGGTTTCTTAAAGATAAACTAACAGGTCTGTGAGAGCTGGAATTCTTACTAGTTGGTGATCAAATACTTATGAATACTTATCAATACTTATGTCATGCAATAAAATGCAAATTCATTATTTAAAAATCATACAATGTGATTTTCTGGATTTTTGTTTTAGATTCCGTCTCTCACAGTTGAAGTGTACTTATGATAAAGATTACAGACCTCTACATGCTTTGTAAGTAGGAAAATCTATAAAATCGGCAGTGTATCAACTACTTGTTCTCTCCACTGTACATATTCTTTCGAGATTAGAAAGTTTGTCAGATCTGTTACAACCTGTAATTGTAAAAATATGTATGTATCTGAATCCCTGCGTCTGGTATATTTGGTCCCCCACTTCACCCTTCTCCTCCAGTTTATGGATGGAGGTCTGCGTCCGTGCATTGATTATCGAGGTCTCAAAATCACTGTGAGATACAGTTACAGTTACCATGGCGATTGAGTCAATGCACGGGGCGCACTTTTTCACTAAACTGGATCTCAGGAGCGTGTACAACCTGGTGCGTATCCAGGAGGGAGACGAGTGGAAGACGGCATTTAGTACCACCTCAGGGCATTATGGGTACCTCGTCATGCCGTATGGGTTGATGACTGCTCCATCAGTCTTCAAATCCTTTGTAGACGAGACAGGGACCTGCACAGGCAGGGTGTAGTGGTGTATATCGATGACATTCTAAAATACTCCGCTACACGTGCCAAGCATGTGTCCTTGGTGTGCAGGGTACTTGGACGACCATTGGAGCATGACCTGTCTGTCAAGGCTGAGAAATGCCTGTTCTTTCAGCAAGCAGTCTACTTCCTAAGGGACCGCATTTCAACCGTGCGTAATTAGCCGACTCCCAACACGGTAAAGGAGGTGCATCGATGTTTAGTGTTTGCCAATTACTACTGGAGATTTATCCAGGATTTTGGCCAGGTGGCTGCTCCCATTACCTCACTACCGAAGGGGGGTCATGTACGGCTGCAGTGTTCGGTTGAGGCGGACAGAGCTTTTGGGCAACTACGGGCTCTGTTTACCTCGGCTTCCATGCTGGCCCATCCGGATCCCTCTTTGGAGTTCATAGTGGAGATCAACGCGTCTGAGCCTGGGATAGGAGGAGTGCTCTCTCAGCATTCGGGCATGCCATCGAAGCTCTGCCCCTGTGCTTTCTTCTCGAAGAAGCTCAGCCCGGCGGAGCGAAACTATGATGTGGGGGACCCGGAGTTGTGTGCTGTAGTTAAAGCTTTGAAGGCATGGAGACATTGGCTTGAGGGGGCTAAACACCCTTTCCTCATCTGGACTGACCACCGCAACCTGGAGTACATCCGGGCAGCGAGGAGACTGAATCCTCATCAGGCAAGGTGGGCCATGTTCTTTACCCTGTCCTACAGACCAGGTTCCCAGAATGTTAAGGCAGACGCACTGTCCCGACTGTATGACGCAGAGGAGCGGTCCATAAATCAGACTCCCATACTCCAGGCTTCCTGCTTGGTTGTGCCGGTCATCTGGGAGCTGGACGTGGACATTGAGCAGGCATTGCGTACAGAGCCCGCTCCCCCCCAGTGTCCCGTCGGGCGTCTGTACGTTCCGTCTGCTGTCCGGGACCAGTTGATCTGGGCCCACAAGTCACCCATCTCTGGTCATCCGGGGATCGGTCGGATGGTGCGCTGTCTAACTGGGAAGTACTGGTGGCCCACCTTGGCAAAGGATGTGAGGGTTTTTGTTTCCTGCTGCTTGGCAGTGTAAGGCTCCTACACTTCGCCCAGTGTAAGGCTCCTAGACACCTGCCCAGAGGTAAGCTACATCCCTTACCCATTCCACAACAGCCTTGGTCACATCTGTGGATTTTTTGACGGATCTTCCTCCCTCACAGGGAACCACCATGATCCTGGTCGTTGTGGATCGTTTCTCTAAGTCCTGTCATCTCCTCCCTCTGCCCGGGATACCTACGGCTCTACAGACTGTGGAGGCCCTGTTTACAAACGTCTTCCGGCACTACGGGTGCCTGAGGATATAACGTCTGATCGAGGTCCCCAGTTCACTTCGAGAGTCTGGAGGGCGTTCATGGAACGTCTGGGGGTCTCGATTAGTCTCACCTCAGGTTTTCACCCTGAGAGTAATGGGCAGGTGGAAAGAGTGAACCAGGATGTGGGCAGGTTCATGCGGTCCTATTGCCAGGACCGGTCAGGGGGAGTGGGTGGCGTTTGTGCCCTGGGCAGAGATGGCGCAGAACTCGCTCCGCCACTCCTCCACTAACCTCTCCCCCTTTCAATGTGTATTGGGGTACCAGCCGGTTCTGGCACCGTGGCATCAGAGTCAGACCGAGGCTCCCGAGGTGGACGATTGGTTCAGACGAGCAGAGGAGACAGGGGAAGCCGCCCATGGTCACGTCACCGCAGTGAGGCCCCGGTGGTCACACCGTGGGACCGGGTCTGGCTCTTGACCCGAAATCTGCCCCTCCGCCTGCCCTGCCGGAAGCTGGGTCCGCGGTTTGTGGGGCCATTTAAAGTCCTTAGGAGTGTGAACGTGGTTTGTTATAGGTTACATCTTCCCCCCGATTACTGTATTAACCCCTCGTTCCATGTGTCTCTCCTCAGGCCGGTGGTGGCTGGCCCGCTCCAGGAGTTTGAGGTGTGGGAGGTTCCTCCACCCCATCTGGACATCCATGGGCCTCCGGCGTACTCTGTCCGTTCTATCCTGGATTCGAGGCGTCGGGTGAGGGGCCTTTAGTACCTCGTGGAGTGGGAGGGGTCCAGAGGAGAGGTGCTGGGTGCTGGTGGCAGATGTGTTGGACCCTGAACTTCTACGGGAGATCCATCGTCATCGGCCGGATCTCCCTGCGCCTCGCCCTCCGGGTTATCCCCGAGGCCGGTGTGAGCGTGCCGCTGGAGTCACGCGTCAAGGGCCACCAAAGTCAACTCCTCTCCTTGTTCAGGCAGCGTTCGGCGTCAACGTCATCGGCTTTCGCCGCTCCATTTTTTTATTATCCATTTGTTTTGTCTTTTTCCCTGCACACCTGGTTTACATTCCCAATCACACTGTATTTATTCCTCTATTTTATGTCATTGTGTGTGATTGCTTTATGTAGTGCTTGTTGCACGTTCATTCTGGTGCACGTCGGGTTTTTGTGCCCATATTTTGATTTATATTAAACTGCTAATTGCTGCTAACTGACTTCACTGCCACCAGTTAGAGCATCCGCTACACCTTTCCGTATGAAATATGATAATTTATTTACATTTTAGACAACCTGAGGGTGATATAGACACGTTGTTTGACTTGTTTCAACTAAGTTTGCTGGTAGCTTTTTTTTAGAACTTCTTTGTCTGCAATTTTTCAACGAGAGAAACCGGTTGATTACTGAGTTAAGCGCGCCAGCTAAACTAAACTTCTTTTTTTGGATATAAAGAAGGACGTTATATCGAACAAAAGGACCATTTGTGATGTTTCTGGGAATCGTATGATTGCAACCAGCGGAAGATCTTCAAAGGTAAGTGATACATTTTATCGCTATTTCTGACTTTCGCGGCGGCTCTGCTTGTATTGATTTTGTGTGTCGTCAGAATCTTCGCTGTAAAGCCTATTTGAAATCTGACACAGCGGCTGGATTAACAAGAAGTGTATATTTTAAATGATGTAAGACACATGTCACGAAGGTTTAAAATTATGAAGTTAAGTGTTTTTTTGAATTTCGCACTCCGCAATTTACAGGATGTTGTCAAATCGATCCCGTTAACGGGATTCTAGCCGTAGGGGATCCCTAAGAGGTTTTAAGGTTAGTACGTTACACTAAGGTTAGGTTTAGAGGTGAAATTAGAGGTTAAATCAAATCAGGAAGTGGAAAGCCTCATAGTTATATCCATTCTAGCAGGGTCAAAGAGTGCCAACTAAACCTGAGTTGGGAGACTCTGTCCAGAAGAGGCAGGATGCTCTCTATCTCCCCCGGTGGTATGGAGGTCCACAGCAGGTTGACTTTGACTTGGTGGCTGTGCTGCAGGGTAAAACACAGAGCGGTACAGTCCACTCTGTCCAGCTCTCTGCTGTTCAGGTTGATCCAATGGTCTGAAGAACTCAACAAACTGGACACACATTCACTGGCTCTGTCATAGATCTGTCTGATGGTGGACTTTACAAAGCTGGAACTGGACCTGAACAAACATGGAGAAAGGATTGTTGTGGTTATGTCAAGGTTTTATAAAGGATAACTCACATAGTAACAACTGACTGGATAGAACATTAATAATTAAAGACTATAAATATTGAATCAAGATCTCCTTGAATAAAACCCTAATGATATTACAGAGGAAAACTCAGAACAACATGTCACTGGATAGAAAGTTATTTTATTATTTCTAGAAAGTCTGAACAGAGAAAGAAGTTCAACCACCTCTTGAGAGTAACCCTTCCCAGAAAGGGGAGAAGATCTGAGATGTTCTTCTCTAGAAGCCTGTTCTTCCTGAGGTCCACAGTGATGTTGTGGGTTGAATGCTGCAGCAGAGAGAGAAGCACTTCCCAGTCCATCCTGCAGGAGGTCAGGTCTCCACCAACCTTCTCTAGGAACCACTGAGTCAACTCCTTGTCCTGAGCTTCATACACAACTACAGTCAGCTGCTGCAAAGTTTCTGAGTTTAGTCTAGGAGGTTGGAACATACAGGCTGTCAGAAATATGAAGAAAAACACATGAATGAAGTTACTATTTCTACTTTTAAAAAAATATCAACTTCAGACTGACCTAAGAGAGAGAGGTCCCTGGTGACACAGCAGTGCAATGAGAGAGTGACCCTGGATCCAGAGGTCAGTCAGGTCCAGACACTGAACCTTCCAGAGTCTCAGAAGGGACACCACATTACTCAGAGCCCTGGATAACACTCTCTCTGGTGTCTGGCTGCTCTTTAGGACCAAGGAGAGTTCTGGGACAGTCAGTGAAGTAGCACCTCTCTCTATCCTCATAACCAGTCTGGACAGTTTCACTGCCACACCCACATTCAGCCTGGAATGAAAAGACAAAACGCAAGTCACTTGAAACAGACAAACCAGACATTTAGGAAAAAGTGTGATCCAAAAGTTTTGGGACAGTGACACATTAGTTGTTGTTTTGACTCTGTACTTTGAATGAGGTTAAAGTGAAACGTGAATAATGATGAGTGAGAAAGTTTTAAAAAAAGTTAGAGGCACCAATATCATAGCATGCTAACCTCTCACCATTACAATAACATGGAGGGGTTAGTATTTTATATCATACCCCCAAGACATGCTAACCTCTCACCATTACAATAACAGGGAGGTGTTAGCATTTTATATCATACCCCCCAAGACATGCTAACCTCTCACTATTACAATAACAGGGGAGGAGTTAGCATTTTATATCATACCCCCAAGACATGCTAACCTCTCACCATTACAATAACAGGGAGGTGTTAGCATTTTATATCATACCCCCCAAGACATGCTAACCTCTCACCATTACAATAACAGGGAGGTGTTAGCATTTTATATCATACCCCCCAAGACATGCTAACCTCTCACCATTACAATAACAGGGAGGTGTTAGCATTTAATATACCATTTAATATACCAAGACATGCTAACCAATCACCATAGCATTTGCATTTCTTTGGAGGTTATGATATTTATGTCTCTGTAATTTTCTCACTCATCATTATTCAGGACTGTCTGTAACCATGGTAGCATCTACATTAATGTAGAAGTGTTCAGAAACATCATCTATTCTTATTTACAATAGAAGTGACTCCAAAATGAGACAATACATTATTTACCATTCCTTTCTGTTGGGCACAAAATAAACTGAAACCAAAACAAACAGCAAATGTATCCAACCGGTTTGTAGATTCAAAGATCAAATACTAAATGTTTGATTACTTTAATACACATAGCCAAATACTTTTGGTTCACTAAAACGGGTGGACTAAACAGTTCACCTGACACACCCATCTGTTTCGCCTCCCAGGAAAGTTCCCGACGGTTCCGTTACCGAGTTCCTACCGAGAGTATCCAAAGTCTGCCGATTCATCTCTTCTTCCCGAGCTGATGCAACTAGGCAGGGCCAGCCGAACGGCGATACATACATACGAAGAGTCAGAGAACTTACTCACAACCCTTTTCATGCTGTGGGGGAACCAGTCGAAATCTCTCCAGATACTCATCGACTCTGGGGCCGATGAGAGTTTTATGGACGCTACCCTGGTGTCTGAGCTGAACATCCCCACTCAACCCCTCTCCATTCCCATGGATGTTAGAGCCCTTGGTGGGCACTCTATAGGCCGGGTCACTCATAATACTCATCAACCTACGGGAACCACAACGATACAATCCAATTCCTGCTAATTAAGTCTCCTCAGGTTCCCGTGGTATTGGGAATATATTGGCTCCATCGACACAATCAAATAAAATTTCAAAAATCAAATCAAATGTATTTATATAGCCCTTCTTACATCAGCTGATATCTCAAAGTGCTGTACAGAAACCTAGCCTAAAACCCCAAACAGCAAGCAATGCAGGTGTAGAAGCACGGTGGTTAGGAAAAACTCCCTAGAAAGGCCAAACCCTAGGAAGAAACCTAGAGAGGAACCAGCCTATGAGGGTTGGCCAGTCCTCTTCTGGCTGTGCCGGGTGGAGATTATAACAGAACATGGCAAGATGTTAAAATGTTCATAAATGACCAGCATGGTCAAATAATAATAATCACAGTAGTTGTTGAGGTTGCAGCCAGTCAGCACTTCAGGAGTAACTGTCAGTTGGCTTTTAATAGGCGATCATTACGAGTATCTCTACCGCTCCTGCTGTCTCTAGAGAGTTGAAAACAGCAGGTCTGGGACAGGTAGCACGTCCTGTAAACAGGTCAGGGTTCCATAGCCACAGACAGTTTAAACTGGAGCAGCAGCACGGCCAGGTAAGGAGTCATCATGCCAGGTAGTCCTGAGGCATGGTCTTAGGGCTCAGGTCCTCCAAGAGAGAAAGAAAAAGAGAGAGAAAGAAAGACAGAATTAGAGAGAGCATACTTAAATTCACACAGGACACTGGATAAGGCAGGAGAAGTACTCCAGATATAACAAACTGACCCTAGCCCCCCGACACAAACTACTGCAGCATAAATATTGGAGGTTGAGACAGGAGGGGTCAGGAGACACTGTGGCCCCATCCGATGATACCCCCGGACAGGGCCAAACAGGAAGGATATAACCCCACACAGTTTTCCAAAGCACAGCCCCCACACCACTAGAGGGATATCTTCAACCACCAACTTACCATCCTGAGGCAAGGCCGAGAATAGCCCACAAAGATCTCAGCCATGGCACAACCCAAGGGGAGGGACGCCAACCCAGACAGGAAGATCACGTCATTGACTCAACCCACTCAAGTGACGCACCCCTCCTAGGGACGGCATGAAAGAGCACCAGTAAGCCAGTGACTCAGCCCCTGTAATAGGGTTAGAGGCAGAGAATCCCAGTGGAGAGAGGGTATCCGGCCAGGCAGAGTCGGCAAGTTGCTCCAGAGCCTTTCCGTTCACCTTCACACTCCTGGGCCAGACTACACTCAATCATATGACTCACTGAAGAGATGAGTCTTCAGTAAAGACATAAAGGTTGAGACCGAGTTTGCGTCTCTCACATGGGTAGGCAGACCATTCCATAAAAATGGAGCTCTATAGGAGAAAGCCCTGCCTCCAGCTGTTTGCTTAGAAATTATAGGGACAATTTGGAGGCCTGCGTCTTGTGACCGTAGTGTACGTGTAGGTATGTACGGCAGGACCAAATTGGAAAGATAGGTAGGAGCAAGCCCATGTAATGCTTTATAGGTTAGCAGTAAAACCTTGAAATCAGCCTTTGCCTTAACAGGAAGCCAGTGTAGGGAGGCTAGCACTGGAGAAATATGATCAAATATTTTGGTTCTAGTCAGGATTCTAGCAGCCGTATTTAGCACTAACTGAAGTTTATTTAGTGCTTTATCCGGGTAGCCGAAAAGTAGAGCATTGCAGTAGTCTAACCTAGAAGTAACAAAAGCATGGATGAATTTTTCTGCATCATTTTTGGACAGAAAGTTTCTGATTTTTGCAATGTTACATAGATGGAAAAAAGCTGTCCTTGAAACAGTCTTGATATGTTCGTCAAAAGAGAGATCAGGGTCCAGAGTAACGCCGAGGTCCTTCACAGTTTTATTTGAGACGACTGCACAACCATCAAGTTTAATTGTCAGATTCAACAGAAGTTCTCTTTGTTTCTTGGGAACTAGAACAAGCATCTCTGTTTTGTCCAAGTTTAAAACCTCTTACTTCTACCCCCTCCTTTTTCGAACATTCTGTTAAAAATCGCGCAACTTTTCAGCGTCCTGCTACTCATGCCAGGAATATAGTATATGCATATGATTAGTATGTGTGGATAGAAAACACTCTGAAGTTTCTAAAACTGGTTAAATCACGGCTGTGACTATAACAGATCGTGTGTTTCATTGAAAAACGCAAGAAAAACTGCTCTCTGAAAGCTAAAAATAAATTCCATAAGTCACTTCCATGAGTTGTTAAAAGAGGACAAAATTTAATATCGACCTTCATGCAATTCATACAAATTCCACACGATGTCGCCATTGTCGTCATTTTCAATTGAATTATTTGTTGGAAAATCCATCTATCTGGCTTCCGTTTCTTCCAGTCTTCACCCGGATGTTGTTAATGTGGACATTGGCAGCCATTGATTTGCAAACGAGGAGCTATTGAATATACATCGCCCTGTAATCATTTTGATAGATTATAAACGTTTACTAATACCTAAAGTTGGATTACAAAAGGATTTCGAAGTGTTTTGTGAAAGTTTATCGTCGACTTTTTTAATTTTAAAAAATTACGCAGCGTTTAAAAACGATGTTTTTTTCTGAATGACACAGCTTCCATACAAAGCTATTTTGGGTATATATGGACCGATTTAAACGAAAAAAAGACCCAATAGTGATGTTTATGGGGCATATAGGAGTGCCAAGAAAGAAGCTCGTCAAAGGTAATGAATGTTTTATATTTTATTTCTGCGTTTTGTGCTGCGTCGGATAAGCAGAGTCTTTGTTTACGTCGCATTCAGGCATTTTCAGGTGGTGCATGCTATCAGATAATACCTTCTCATGCTTTCGCCGAAAAGCATTTTAAAAATCTGACTTGTTGGCTAGGTTCACAACGAGTGTAGCTTTAATTCAATACCCTGCTTGTGAATTTTGATCAAGGTTTGAGTTGTAACGAGTACATTTAGCATTTAGCGTAGCGCATTTGCATTTCCAGGTGTCTACTTGAGACATCTGCGTCTCAAGTATAGTCAAGAAGTTAAAAGTAGAACGTTTGCAGCCATCCACTTCCTTATGTCTGAAACATAGGCTTCTAGCGAGGGCAATTTTGGGGCTTCACCATGTTTCATTGAAATGTACAGCTGTGTGTCATCCGCATAGCAGTGAAAGTTAACATTATGTTTTCGAATGACATCCCCAAGAGTTAAAATATATAGTGAAAACAATAGTGGTCCTAAAACGGAACCTTGATGAACACCGAAATGTACAGTTGATTTGTCAGAGGACAAACCATTCACAGAGACAAACTGATATCTTTCCGACAGATAAGATCTAAACCAGGGCAGAACTTGTCCGTGTAGACCAATCTGCGTTTCCAATCTCTCCAAAAGAATGTGGTGATCGATGGTATCAAAAGCAGCACTAAGGTCTAGGAGCACGACGACAGATGCAGAGCAGATGCAGAGCCTCGGTCTGATGCCATTAAAAGGTAATTTGCCACCTCCAGTGCAGTCTCAGTGCTATGATGGGGTCTAAAACCAGACTGAAGCATTTCGTATACATTGTTTGTCTTCAGGAAGGCAGTGAGTTGCTGCGCAACAGCCTTTTCTAACATTAATGAGAGGAATGGAAGATTCGATATAGGCCGATAGTTTTTTATATTTTCTGGGTCAAGGTTTTTTTTTTTTCAAGAGAGGCTCTATTACTGCCACTTTTAGTGAGTTTGGTACACATCCGGTGGATAGAGAGCCGTTTATTATGTTCAACATAGGAGGGCCACGCACAGGAAGCAGCTCTTTCAATAGTTTAGTTGGAATAGGGTCCAGTATGCAGCTTGAAGGTTTAGAGGCCATGATAATTTTCATCATTGTGTCAAGAGATATAGTACTAAAACACTTAAGTGTCTCTCTTGATCCTAGGTCCTGGCAGAGTTGTGCAGACTCAGGACAACTGAGCTTTGGAGGAATACGTAGAGTTAAAGAGGAGTCCGTAATTTGCTTTCTATTAATCATGATCTTTTCCTCAAAGAAGTTCATGAATTTATCACTGCTGAAGTGAAAGCCATCCTCACTCTCTTGGAGAACGCTGCTTTGTGACGGTAGCAAAAATACATTGAGCAACAGTGAGGGCTCTTCGATACTGCACGATGCTGTCTTTCCAAGCTAGTCGGAAGACTTCCAGTTTGATGTGGCGCCATTTCTGTTCAAATTTTCTGGAAGCTTGCTTCAGAGCTCGGGTATTTTCTGTATACCAGGGAGCTAGTTTCTTATGACAAATGTTTTTAGGAGTGCAACTGCATCTAGGGTATTGCGCAAGGTTAAATTGAGTTCCTCAGTTAGGTGGTTAACTGATTTTTGTCCTCTGACGTCCTTGGGTAGGCAGAGGGAGTCTGGAAGGGCATCAAGCAATCTTTGTGTTGTCTGAGAGTTTATGACACGACTTTTGATGCTCCTTGGTTGGGGTCTGAGCAGATTATTTGTTGCTATTGCAAACATAATAAAATGGTAGTCCGATAGTCCAGGATTATGAGGAAAAACATTAAGATCCACAGCATTTATTCCATTGGACAAAACTAGGTCCAGAGTATGACTGTGACAATGAGTAGGTCCAGAGACATGTTGGACAAAACCCACTGAGTCGATGATGGAAAGCCTTTTGGAGTGGGTCTGTGGACTTTTCCATGTGAATATTAAAATCACCAACAATTAGAATATTTTCTGCTATGACTACAAGGTCCGATAGGAATTCATGGAACTCAGTGAGGAACGCTGTATATGGCCCAGGAGGCCTGTAAACAGAGGCTACAAAAAGTGATTGCGTAGATTTCATGACTAGTAGCTCAAAAGACGAAAACGTCATTGTTTTTGTTGTAAATTGAAATTTGCTATCGTAAATGTTAGCAACACCTCCGACATTGCGGGATGCACGGGGGATATGATAACTAGTGTAACCAGGAGGTGAGGCCTCATTTAACACAGTAAATTCATCAGGCTTAAGCCATGTTTCAGTCAGGCCAATCACATCAAGATTATGATCACAATCTCTTTCAATAATGGGAGGAATGGAGGAGGTGTTTATCCTAGTGAGATTGCTAAGGCAAACAGCGCCATGTTTAGTTTTGCCCAACCAAGTCGAGGCACAGACACGGTCTCAATGGGGATAGCTGAGCTGACTACACTGACTGTGCTAGTGGCAGACTCCACTAAGCTGGCTGGCTGGCTAACAGCCTGCTGCCTGGCCTGCCCCCTATTTCATTGTGGAGCTAGAGGAGTTAGAGCCCTGTCTATATTCGTAGAAAAGGGCACCCCTCCTAGGATGGAGTCCGTCACTCCTCAGCAGGTCAGGCTTGGTCCTGTTTGTGGGTGAGTCCCAGAAAGAGGGCCAATTATCTACAAATTCTATATTTTGTGAGGGGCAGAAAACAGTTTTCAACCAGCAATTGAGTTGTGAGACTGCTGTAAAGCTCATCACTCCCCCTAACTGGGAAGGGGCCAGAGACAATTACTCGATGCCGACACATTTTTCTAGCTGATTTACACGCTGAAGCTATGTTGTGCTTGGTGACCTCTGACTGTTTCATTCTAACATTGTTGGTGACGGCGTGGATAACAATATCTCTATACTCTCTACACTCGCCAGTTTTAGCTTTAGCCAGCAACATCTTCAGATTAGCCTTAATGTCGGTAGCCCTGCCCCCTGGTAAACAGTGTATGATCGCTGGATGATTTGTTTTAAGTCTAATACTGCGGGTAATGGAGTCGTCAATGACTAGGGTTTTCAATTTGTCAGAGCTAATGGTGGGAAGCTTCGGTGTCTCAGACCCCGTAACGAGAGGAGTAGAGACAAGAGAAGGCTCGGCCTCAGACTACGACTCGCTGCTTAAATGGGGAAAACCGGTTGAAAGTTTGTCGGCTGAATGAACGACACCTGTTGAGCATTCCTACAGCATATCCCTCTAGAAGCCATGAGAAAGTTGTCCGGCTGCGGGGACCGTGCAGGGGGATTTATTCTGACATTAATATCTGTACTTACTGGTGGCACAGACGCTGTTTCATCCTTTCCTACACTGAAATTACCCTTGCCTAACGATTGCGTCTGATTCCATCCTCGCCGTAAGGTGATCGTTCTCCTGTATATTATGAGTACAGTGACTGCAATTAGAAGGCATCATGTTAATGTTACTACTTAGCTTCGGCTGTTGGAGGTCCTTACGAACCATGTCCAGATAAAGTGTCCGGAGTGAAAAAGTTGAATGAAAAAAAGTTGAATGAGGGAAAAACAAAGAATAAACGGTAATTAAAAAGTAAAAACCGTAAAGTTGTCAGGTAGCAAAGTAAGGTTGGCAACAAAACGCACAGCAACACAATCCCCTCATTGACTGGTTTGCTGGTGCCAGCATGAGCTGGAGCCCATTCTGCTCATTGCCTGAAGTCAGCGCTCCCTTCACCGGGATGTCTTCCTGGGGCCACAAAAGTTGCCCCGGACCTCTCCGCATTTCCTGCAGAGTACCAGCACCTACTGGGGGTGTTCATTAAGACCGGGCCACTTTGCTTCTGCGGCACCGACCCCATGACTGTGGGACCTTCTCCCAGGCACCACTCTGACACGGGGATGACTGTACTCACTGTATGGTCGAGAGACCAAGGCTATGGAGACCTATATTGAGGACTCCTTAGCTGCCGGGTTCATCCGTCCCACTGCGTCCCCCGCCGGCGCAGGGTTCTTCTTTGTGGAGTAGAAGGACAAAACCATGCGCCCGTGCATCAACTCACAGGGTCTCAACGACATCACGGCGAATGACCGCCACCCGCTACCACTCATCTCCTCGGCCTTCTAGCCTCTCCAAGGGGCCGCCGTGTTCTCCAAGCTGGATCTATGGAACGCCTACCACCTAGTGCAGATACGGGAAGGGGATGAGTGGAAGACAGCCTTCAACACGGCCAGTAGTGTTGATGCTCCAGCTGTGTTCCAGGCCCTGGTTAATAATGTTCTCAATGAAATGTTAAACTGGTTCGTCTTTGTCCACCTCAACGACATCCTCGTCTTCTCCCGCTCTGCCCAAAAACACGTCCGACAGGTCCTCCAACGCTTCCTGGAGAACTTTTTGTGAAAGAGCTCCAACATCCCCTTCCTGGGCTACGTCATCACTGCAGGGAGTGTACAGATGGATCCCGGGAAGGTGAGAGTGGTGGTGGCTTGGCCCCAGCCTACGTCCAGAGTGCAGCTGCAAAATTTTCTGGGATTCGCCAACTTCTATCGCCGCTTTATCCGGGGTTAGAGCACCCTGACTTCCCCCCTGTCTGTACTCACCCAAGGTTCCGTTCACATGGTCCCCAGCTGCGGACCGGCCGTTCCGGGACCTCAACCACCGTTTCACCACTGCTTACTTCTTGGTTCATCCTGACCCGTCCCGCCAGTTTGTGGTGGAGTCCGATGCTTCGAATGTCGGACTGGGGGTGGTCCTGGAACTCAAGTTACATCCTTGCACCTTCTTCTCCCATCACCTCAACGCCACGGAGATGAATTACGATGTGGGGAATGGTGAGCTTCTCTCAGTGAAGATGGTATTGGAGGAGTGGAGGCACTGGCTGGAGGGGGTGGCACATCCGTTAACCTCCTGAAGCTAGGGGGCACTATTTTTATGTTTGGAAAAATATTCCTTTTTTCTGTGGCTTCCCTAAGGTGTCAACAGTCTTTAGACATAGTTTCAGGCTTTTATTTTGAAAAATGAGAGTGAAGGATCACATTGAGTAAGTGGAGAGGTGGGGGCACTCAGAGTGAGTTGCGCAATTGAGTAAACCGGCCATTGTTCCTCCCGCTGTTATGGAAAAAGCTACACACTCGGTTGATATATTATCAAATGATTATAAAAAACTTTGACATGTTTCTGTGGACAGTACGGATACTATTTGGAATTTCCGTCTGCGTTGTCGCGACTGCTCTTTCCTGTTGATTTCTGAACATAACGCGACAAACAAACGTCGGTATTTTGGGTATAAAAATTATCTTTATGGAACAAAAGGAACATTTGCTGTGTAACTGGGAGTCTTGTGAGTGAAAACATCCGTAGATCATCAAAGGTAAACGGTTAATTTGATTGCTATTCTGATTTTCGTGACCAAGCTTCGTGATGCTAAGTGTACATAATGCTATGCTAAGCTATCGATAAACTTACACAAACGCTTGGATTTCTTTCGCTGTAAAGCATAATTTCAAAATCTGAGACAACAGGGTGATTAACAAAAGGCAAAGATGTGTTTCAAAATATTGCACTTGTGATTTCATGAATATTAATATTTTCTAGTAATATTATTTGACTGTTGCGCTATGCTATTCAGTGGTTGCAGACGGAAATTATCCCGCTACAGGGATTGGTAGCGTCAAGAAGTTAATTGTGTGGACAGACCCCGCGGCTACACCCCCGGACGTCGAGACCATCATTCACACCTCTTGCTTGGCGAAGGCACTCAGTTTGGAAGCAGATCCGGGAAGCGCAGCATTCCCAGCCGAACACCGGAGGGCCCCAGATAATCGGATGTTTGTTCTGACGATGTCTGCTCCTCCGTCCTGGAGTGGGCTCACTCCTCCAGGATTGCCTACCGCCCGGGCTCCCACCGGACACTGGCCTTTGTGTAATAATGCTTTTGGTGGCTTACAATGGTTCCTGACGTCTCTGCGTTCTTCGCCACCTGCACGATTTGTGTGCAGAACAAGCTCATCGGCAGAGGTACTGAGACAGACAGGACTGTTGCAGAGGTACTGAGACAGACAGGACTGTTGCAGAGGTACTGAGACAGACAGGACTGTTGCAGAGGTACTAAGAGAGGCAGGACTGTTGCAGAGGTACTGAGACAGACATGACTGTTGCAGAGGTACTGAGACAGACAGGACTGTTGTAGAGGTACTGAGACAGGACTGTTGCAGAGGTACTGAGACAGACAGGACTGTTGTAGAGGTACTGAGACAGGACTGTTGTAGAGGTACTGAGACAGGACTGTTGCAGAGGTACTGAGACAGACAGGACTGTTGCAGAGGTACTGAGACAGGACTGTAGTAGAGGTACTGAGACAGACAGGACTGTTGTAGAGGTACTGAGACAGACAGGACTGTTGTAGAGGTACTGAGACAGACAGGACTGTTGTAGAGGTACTGAGACAGACAGGACTGTTGTAGAGGTACTGAGACAGACAGGACTGTTGCAGAGGTACTGAGACAGACATGACTGTTGCAGAGGTACTGAGACAGACAGGACTGATGCAGAGGTACTGAGACAGACAGGACTGTTGTAGATGTACTGAGACAGGACTGTTGTAGAGGTACTGAGACAGGACTGTTGTAGAGGTACTGAGACAGGACTGTTGTAGAGGTACTGAGACAGACAGGACTGTTACAGAGGTACTGAGACAGGACTGTTGCAGAGGTACTGAGACAGACAGGACTGATGCAGAGGTACTGAGACAGACATAACTGTTGCAAAGGTACTAAGAGAGGCAGGACTGTTGCAGAGGTACTGAGACAGACATGACTGTTGTAGAGGTACTGAGACAGACATGACTGTTGTAGAGGTACTGAGACAGACAGAACTGTTGTAGAGGTACTGAGACAGATAGGACTGTTGTAGAGATACTGAGACAGACAGGACTGTTGTAGAGGTACTGAGACAGATAGGACTGTTGTAGAGATACTGAGACAGACAGGACTGTTGTAGAGATTCTGAGACAGGACTGTTGCAGAGGTAGAGACAGGACTGTTGTAGAGGTACATAGACAGACAGGACTGTTGTAGAGGTACTGAGACAGACAGAACTGTTGTAGAGGTACTGAGACAGATAGGACTGTTGTAGAGGTACTGAGACAGACAGGACTGTTGTAGAGGTACTGAGACAGACAGGACTGTTGCAGAGGTACTGAGACAGACAGGACTTTTGCAGAGGTACTGAGACAGACAGGACTGTTGTAGAGGTAATGAGACAGACAGGACTGTTGTAGAGGTACTGAGACAGACAGGACTGTTGTAGAGGTACTGAGACAGACAGGACTGATGCAGAGGTACTGAGACAGGACTGTTGTAGAGGTACTGAGACAGGACTGTTGTAGAGGTAATGAGACAGGACTGTTACAGAGGTACTGAGACAGGACTGTTGTAGAGGTATTAAGACAGACAGGACTGTTGTAGAGGTACTGAGACAGGACTGTTGCAGAGGTACTGAGACAGACAGGACTGTTGTAGAGGTACTGAGACAGATAGGACTGTTACAGAGGTACTGAGACAGACAGGACTGATGCAGAGGTACTGAGACAGACATAACTGTTGCAAAGGTACTGAGACAGACAGGACTGTTGTAGAGATTCTGAGACAGGACTGTTGCAGAGGTAGAGACAGGACTGTTGTAGAGGTACTGAGACAGACAGGACTGTTGTAGAGGTACTGAGACAGACAGGACTTTTGCAGAGGTACTGAGACAGACAGGACTGTTGTAGAGGTACTGAGACAGACAGGACTGTTGTAGAGGTACTGAGACAGGACTGTTACAGAGGTACTGAGACAGACAGGACTGTTGTAGAGGTACTGAGACAGGACTGTTACAGAGGTACTGAGACAGGACTGTTGCAGAGGTACTGAGACAGGACTGTTGTAGAGGTACTGAGACAGACAGGACTGTTGTAGAGGTACTGAGACAGGACTGTTGTAGAGGTACTGAGACAGGACTGTTGCAGAGGTACTGAGACAGACAGGACTGATGCAGAGGTACTGAGACAGACAGGACTGATGCAGAGGTACTGAGACAGATAGGACTGTTACAGAGGTACTGAGACAGACAGGACTGTTGTAGAGGTACTGAGACAGACAGGACTGTTGCAGAGGTATTGAGACAGACAGGACTGTTGTAGAGGTATTGAGACAGACAGGACTGTTGTAGAGGTACTGAGACAGGACTGTTGTAGAGGTACTGAGACAGGACTGTTGCAGAGGTACTGAGACAGACAGGACTGATGCAGAGGTACTGAGACAGACAGGACTGATGCAGAGGTACTGAGACAGATAGGACTGTTACAGAGGTACTGAGACAGACAGGACTGTTGTAGAGGTACTGAGACAGACAGGACTGTTGCAGAGGTATTGAGACAGACAGGACTGATGCAGAGGTACTGAGACAGACAGGACTGATGCAGAGGTACTGAGACAGATAGGACTGTTACAGAGGTACTGAGACAGACAGGACTGTTGTAGAGGTACTGAGACAGACAGGACTGTTGCAGAGGTATTGAGACAGACAGGACTGATGCAGAGGTATTGAGACAGACAGGACTGTTGTAGAGGTATTGAGACAGACAGGACTGTTGTAGAGGTACTGAGACAGACAGGACTGTTGTAGAGGTACTGAGACAGACAGGACTGTTGTAGAGGTACTGAGACAGACAGGACTGTTGTAGAGGTACTGAGACAGACAGGACTGTTGTAGAGGTACTGAGACAGACAGGACTGTTGTAGAGGTACTGAGACAGGACTGTTGCAGAGGTACTGAGACAGACAGGACTGTTGTAGAGGTAATGAGACAGGACTGTTGTAGAGGTATTGAGACAGACAGGACTGTTGTAGAGGTACTGAGACAGACAGGACTGTTACAGAGGTACTGAGACAGACAGGACTGTTGTAGAGGTACTGAGACAGGACTGTAGTTGAGGTACTGAGACAGACAGGACTGTTGTAGAGGTACTGAGACAGACAGGACTGTTGTAGAGGTACTGAGACAGACAGGACTGTTGTAGAGGTACTGAGACAGACAGGACTGATGCAGAGGTACTGAGACAGACATGACTGTTGCAGAGGTACTGAGACAGACATGACTGTTGCAGAGGTACTGAGACAGACATGACTGTTGTAGAGGTACTGAGACAGACATAACTGTTGTAGAGGTACTGAGACAGACAGAACTGTTGTAGAGGTACTGAGACAGATAGGACTGTTGTAGAGATACTGAGACAGACAGGACTGTTGTAGAGGTACTGAGACAGATAGGACTGTTGTAGAGATACTGAGACAGACAGGACTGTTGTAGAGATTCTGAGACAGGACTGTTGCAGAGGTACTGAGACAGACAGGACTGTTGTAGAGGTACTGAGACAGGACTGTTGTAGAGGTACTGAGACAGACAGGACTGTTGCAGAGGTACTGAGACAGACAGGACTTTTGCAGAGGTACTGAGACAGACAGGACTTTTGCAGAGGTACTGAGACAGACAGGACTGTTGTAGAGGTACTGAGACAGGACTGTTGTAGAGGTACTGAGACAGACAGGACTGTTGCAGAGGTACTGAGACAGACAGGACTGTTGTAGAGGTACTGAGACAGACAGGACTGTTGCAGAGGTACTGAGGGTTCCCTGGGTTTCATCCCCCGCTCTTCCCGGAGTAAGAGAAAGTGGTCGGTGTACCCTTGGCCCAGATGTTGGTACGCTGTTGTCATACCTGGAAGAGAGCCCGGTCGGCTCTTCTCAAGACCACCTCCAGGTATCAACGACAAGCGGACCTCCCCCGTCTCGAGCAGAGGGTATGGCTTTTCACCCGAGATCTGCCTCTCCAGGTGTAGTCCCGCAAACTTTCACCCCGGTTTATCGGTCCTTTCCCCATCTCCAAGATCACTATCCCCTCTGCTGTTCGTCGTCTGTTGCCCCGTACCCTCCGAATACATCCTACTTTTCATGTTTCTAGGATCAAACCCATGTCTCACAGCCCTTTGTCTCCTGTTTCCAAAGCCGGAAAACCAGGTAGCGCCCATAGAGGGGGGGGGGGGGGTACTGTCACACCCTGATCTGTTTCACATGGCTTTATGATTGTCTCCATGCCCCTCCAAGTGTCGCCCATCTTCCCCATTATCCCCAGTGCATATATGCCTATGTTCTCTGTTCGTCTGTTGCTTGTTAACCTCTAGCGACGAGCAATCCCGTATCTGGGAGCGTAATCATAGCCTCAAGCTCATTACCATAACGCAACATTAACTATTCATGAAAATCGCAAATGAAATTAAATAAATATATTGGCTCACAAACACTGTCATCTCAGATTTTCAAAATATGCTTTTCAACCATAGCTACACAAGCATTTGTGTAAGAGTATTGATAGCTAGCATAGCATTAAGACTAGCATTCAGCAGGCAACATTTTCACAAAAACAAGAAAATCATTCAAATAAAATAATTTACCTTTGAAGATCTGATGTTTTCAATGAGGAGACTCTCAGTTAGATAGCAAATGTTCAGTTTTTCCAAAAATATTATTTGTGTAGGAGAAATCGCTCCGTTTTGTTCATCACGTTTGGCTAAGAAAAAATCCCGAAAATGCAGTCATTACAACGCCAAACTTTTTTCCAAATTAACTCCATAATATCGACAGAAACATGGCAAATGTTGTTTAGAATCAATCCTCAAGGTGTTTTTCACATATCTATTCGATGATAAGTAATCCGTGCCAGTTGGGTTTCTCCTCTGAAGCAAATGGAAAAATACATGCAGGTGGAGATTACGCAATAATTGCAACGGAGGACACCAAGCGGCCACCTGGTAAATGTAGTCTCTTATGGTCAATCTTCCAATGATATGCCTACAAATACGTCACAATGCTGCAGACACCTTGTGGAAACGACAGAAAGTGTAGGCTCATTCCTGGCGCATTCACAGCCATATAAGGAGTCATTGGAGCACAGCGCCTTCAAAATCTGGGGCATTTCCTGTTTGAAATTTCATCTTGGTTTCGCCTGTAGCATCACTTCTGTGGCACTCACAGATAATATCTTTGCAGATTTGGAAACGTCAGAGTGTTTTCTTTCCAAAGCTGTCAATTATATGCATAATCAAGCATCTTTTCGTGACAAAATATATTGTTTAAAACGGGAACGTTTTTTTAATCCATAAATTAAAAGAGCGCCCCCTATATCGAATAAATTAATTTTGTTTGTCAAGTCTACCAGCGTTTTGCCCCTTTCTCCTGTCATTTCTAAAGTTCCTGTTTTCTAGATTTCTCGGTTTGACCATTCCTGCCCTGACCTGCCGTTCGGTACCTTGTCACATCACCCTGGATTATTGACCTCTGCCTGCCCTGACCCCGAGGCTACCTGCCATTTATGTACGTTGTCTTACCACCCTGGATTGTTGACCTCTGCCTAACCTGACCCCGAGGCTACCTGCCATTTATGTACATTGACTTACCACCCTGGATTATTGACCTCTGCCTGCGCCGACCCTGAGACGACCTGCCATTTATGTACATTGTCTTACCACCCGAGACTGTCTGCCGTTCTGTACCTTTTGGACTCTGATCTGGATTACTGACCTCTGCCTGGTCTTGACCTGCCTTTTTGCCTGCCCATTATTTTTGTAATAAACTTCTGTGACTTCGACACCTCTGCATCTGGGTCTTCTCCTGAAACGTGATTCCATAATATGCATGACATTTGGTTCTCTAGATGAGCTATTCTGAGTATAAACTTTCAGGTTTCATGTTAGAAGATTTCTGAAAGATTAAATTCACAAGATATCTAAAAGACAAATGGTATGCATCACAAAATGTAGATAAATTCACAATTTCTGTGTGACATTTGGTAATGTAACATTTGTAAGGTCAGGAAATCGGCAGATAAATGTTACCAGATTCACCAACACTAAGTTGTATATGTCAAATGTTTCTACAAGATAATAACCACTAGCATCACATAATCACTAACCACCACACATGTTCAGACTCACCTCAGCTGTGAGATGTAGGGCAGACACTGAAGGAAACTCCTCACTTCACTCTCTTCATCTGACCAGCCCTTCAGCTCTACTGGTTTCTTCTCTGGTTGGAGTTTCAGCACTTCTAGGAGGGGGGAGACGTTTCTCTTTCT
Source organism: Oncorhynchus clarkii lewisi (assembly GCF_045791955.1). Lineage (NCBI taxonomy): Eukaryota > Metazoa > Chordata > Actinopteri > Salmoniformes > Salmonidae > Oncorhynchus > Oncorhynchus clarkii. The sequence continues at coordinate 683,140 of NW_027257951.1, forward strand.
GAGGTCTATGGACCAGACTGCAGGACTGGCTGACTGGTAAACTGGCTGTAATACTGGAAGGACACTCCTGCCTGTTTGAGTCTCATAGTCCTTCACATGCGAGTACAGATCCAGCAGGAAATCACATTTCTGATTGTTATAAACTTCAGACAGTGACAACACTTTCTCTACAGCTGTTTGTATGGTTCCTCTCTCATGGAGAGCTGCTTGAAGACACAGATTCAGTAGGAATGTCTTCTCTCTCTTTGTCCTCTCCAGATTATCCTTCAGCGGAGGAAATCTGAACAAACAGTTTAAAACACAGATGATATACAGGTGAGTGACGAGGACTGATATGAGTAACAGGGTTGGGGAACTGAAAACTAATAGCACCGTATGACTCCATCTTTTAAAACAATACAACTATGAATTGGAATTTTGTTCAATTTCAATTCCTACTGAATTAGAGTTTCTACAGCTTCTTCACATGTTAATGTATTAACAAGATAAAGACAGTGTAAAACATGAATACTATCTACACCAGGTCAGTGATATATGGACTCTTGTTGGATAAACTCACTCACCTCAGCTGTGAGATGTAGGGCAAACACTGAAGGACACTCCTCACTTCACTCTCTTCATCTGACCAGCCCTTCAGCTCTACTGGTTTCTTCTCTGGTTGGAGTTTCAGCACTTCTAGGAGGAGGGAGGCCTTTCTCTCTGAGAGGTCTATGGACCAGACTGCAGAAGCTGACTGATAAAGTGGGTTCAATGAGGGAAGGATACTCCTGGCTGTTTGATTCCTATTGTACTTCACATGAGAGTACAGATCCAGCAGGATGTCATATCTCTCAGTTTGATACACAGAGAACTGTGACAGCAGTGTGTTCACAGTTCTATGGATTGTTTCTCTGTGATCTAGTGCTGCTTGTAGACACAAATCTAGTAGGACTGCTTTCTCTTCTGTCTCCAGTTTTTCAGGGGATCCTCTCTGATGTTGTAGATGGGTAAACCTGTGACCCATAAAACATAAGAATGTCTATGTTCAGATAGTAGCAGGGAGAATGTGACTGCTGCCTCTTTAATGGACTGAATACTGTTGTCATGTCAAAAAATTTTAAGTATTCTAGAACGCAGACTTTACTGTAGTTAAAAAACTTTACAGAAATCTATAGTAAGTACTGTAGTCTATAGTAAAGATCGAGGAATACTAGTGTGTGGTATAGTAATCTACAGTGTACCACAGTTTACTACAGAATTCTATAGTAAGTACTGTAGTATTCTAAGTGTTATTATTTATTCATATTGGCACTCACCTGAGCTTGTTGATATTTGGTAGACACTTTAAAATGGTTTTGCTGAGAGCTTCACTGAGAACAGTTCTCTGATCCCAGTGTAGACAGAGATTAACCCTCTCTAGACTCTGCTTCATCACTTCTTCTGCTCTCTCAAACACTCGTCTTTCACCCTGGACTGGAAGGTGCAACTCCTTTCCACGGAGACCAAGTAAAGTGGTGAAATCCATCTGTGTCTCACTGCTCAGCAAAGTTGTCCAGAGTTGATAGAGCATTGAGGGGTCAGATGAATCATCAGAGGATGGTTTTTAAATAATAGATTATACATTTGATTATATTTCATAGTAACGGAAACGGAAGTGCTTATAATTCAGTATCTGAATAGAAGAGAAAATAAGATATATTTTTTTAAAGATGGGTTGCTTCATCCCAATGCATCTTTCTTTTACTGGTTAATTGGCAACAAACTGGTGAATTAGATAACACAAATATTACCCAAGATGTCTGACATTCTTCAGAGAGCCCAGTATCAGCCTTACTCCTTGGTCTGACACAGTGCAGCCGTTCAGGTCCAAGCCAACTTTTCTCTCTGCAGACTGACTGGTCACATAAGAGACTGCACAGCACTGGTGAGGATCCAGATGTTCTCCACTCAGGTCTAGATGATAGTCCAGTTTGTCCAGGAGAAGCAGACAGGCCTCAGTAGACTGATATTCATACAAGCACTGACACAAAAACAGAAGATCTTTCTCAGACTCGGGAGCACCACCTTCTGCATGATCTTGGTTTGTTTGAGATGGAAGAAATGTGTTCACCACTTCCTTGAAGAACCAATCTGATGTCTTCTTGATCTGTTCAGCTGGAACTAGACTGTTTACCAATCTAGTATTCCTCTCATTCAGAAGCCCACACAGGAAAGGAATTAAGTGTTTTGTGTGTTTCCATTCTTCAGTCGGGCACTTCTCGAGAACCTCTCTGATTTTGTCTGGATTCTGTAAGAGCCAAAGGGCACCAAAGAACTCCTGCATTGTGTAGTGGAGAAACGCAGAGCAAGTGTCTGATGCAGTGGGCTCAACCTTAACCATAAATGCCCCCAAGAAGGCAAAATGGACACTGCCTTCTTCACAACTCAGTGTTGTCAAGTTCATGTTTTTCTCATTTGTTGCATCAAAAGCAATTTCTGCCAAAGACAATATTTTCTCTCTGTTTTTTATGAGACACTTGTTGTGATCTTCCAGTCGTTTGCCACTATGTTTTTGGATGCAGTGACGGAGGATGTTGATGTACATCTTAGTTGTAGAACATGGCTGCTTAGAATCCGCTAGGGTAGAATAATAACTACAAGCAACAACCATTAGTGCGTACATTGGGACATGGCACAGACTGAACAACTCTAGGTTGTTTAACACACTGCTCAAGGAGTCAGGCTCAGCACTCAGCATCTGTGTTAAATAAGCCCTGATGGATTCATCACTGAACCCTTTCACCTCCACTCTGAACCAGTCTGTGGGCCAGTCTGTCAGGAAGTCTTCCGATTGATCTGGTCTGCATGTGGTCACAATCTTTGCGTCAGGGAGGAGGTTCTCCGCAAGGTCCTTTACTACCGACAGAGAGGAGAGGTCTGTGATTCCATCAAATATGATGACAACGTTTTCAGAGTTCTTCTTAATATCCTGTAACACTTCTTCTTTACTTTCGTTTGGCTCACTGTACATGTTAAAGAGAAGGTCCTCCAGGCTCATGGGTTTTCTGTGTGAAATGTCTCTCACGTCAAAATAAAACATGTAATCTAGTTCTCTGTGATCTTTCTCTGCCCAGAGGTTCAACATTTGATGGGCGACTGTTGTTTTTCCAATTCCAGGCTTTCCAAAAAGGAGGATTTTTTCATGTGTTTTAAGCAGCTCAGTAGGGGATGTTTCCTGTTTGGCCTGTTTGCTGTTTGGGATGAAGCTCTTTAGTTTTTTAGGCCGAGCTTTCTTGCATCTTTTGCTTTTCACTTTAATTTTAGAGTCAGATGAATGCACATGTGTATCTAACACAAGAGGGGTGTAAGAGAAAGTCCCCCCATTTCTACATCTATCTGGTAGGAGACTACAGCTATGATTCCATGCACCCTCTGTGATCTTCCGTGCTTTACATTTCAGCTGTGTCTGATATCCGTGACAGGGTTTTGAACCTAAAATAAGGGTATTAAGGGAAGAGAGAGTAAATGCACTGTGCCAACAAATCAAAGCCAATCTAAAGGACGAGAGAAATCCAGGATAGAAAACTACAAGGATACACTGGTAGATCTTCATAGATTGAAGGGGATCTTTTGGGGATCAAATAAAATAAAATAAAATAAAATATTTTGGGGATAAATGGTCATCAAAAACAAGAAGGACCGAGGGGCAGTAAAAAAACAAATTTAAAATGTCTTTATTATGATGGCATGTTTAACAGAATAACATCTATAAAAACTCTGACACGTTTTCAGCATAGCCTTCTTCAAGATGACACAGATCTCTACTGAACATGCCATCATAATGAAGGCTTTTTTTTACTTAATGAAAAGTGCATTGGTCGTCCTTGTTCTTGATGAACAATCTTAAAAGGTACATTAACCCCCGTGCGCTTCAAATAGCTTCCCCAGCAGCATGGAACCAAAGGAATGATGTCAAAAGTCTAAACCCTGTTGCACTAAATTAACCTACAATAATATTTGAAAGACACGTTTTAACAGGTATGCTATTTTCAGCCAATTGTATACTATATAGTGTACTAATAGGACACTATACAATCGCTTACCAACAAAGTAGTCTGTCATCTCTGGGTCGTCCTTGAAGGGGAAGTAGCTGATCCATTGCTTTAAGTCAGCGTTGTCTAAGGTCCTCTTCCTTGTGATGTCTAGAATCGTCAGTAACTCGTAGCATGCAACCTCTCCTTTGGCCGAGACCCAGTCCAGTATTTTTCTGGTTTGGTCAAAATGGTCAACTTCAGCCTGAATTTTACTGACTTCCTCCTCGTTAAGAACCTTGCGCTGGAACAGGTTTTCCACAATGAGGGGCAGATTCTTGAGCTTTCCAATGAGATGTTGCCTTCCATTTGTAATGTACTCTAAAGCAGATTGTCTTGTAGAAGCCATGTCTCAGGTTGTTAAAATCACTTCAACACGTTGGATCTCTGGAAGAAGACAGTACATATGTAGTCAGTCAACAGTAGAACAGTCAAGTAATGATTAGGTTTATTTATTAAATGAAACGTTTTATCCTATGTAAAATAAACATACCCCAACTACAGTGCCTTGCGAAAGTATTCGGCCCCCTTGAACTTTGCGACCTTTTGCCACATTTCAGGCTTCAAACATAAAGATATAAAACTGTATTTTTTTGTGAAGAATCAACAACAAGTGGGACACAATCATAAAGTGGAACGACATTTATTGGATATTTCAAACTTTTTTAACAAATCAAAAACTGAAACATTTCCAGGTCTATGCCCAAACAGTTAGAGCTTCGAACTTTAAAAAAATTCATTTCTCCAGAAATAAGTCTCGCACTGTTGCCACCTGTTATAGACCCGCCTCAGCTCCCAGCTGTGCCCTGGACACCATGTGTGAATTGATTGCCCCCCATCTATCTTCAGAGTTTGTTCTGTTAGGTGACCTAAACTGGGAAATGCCAGTCCTACAATCAAACATAAATGCCCTCAATCTCACACAAATTATCAAGGAACCCACCAGGTACAACCCTAAATCCGCAAACATGGGCACACTCATAGATATTATCCTGATCAACTTGCCCTCCAAATACACCTCTGCTGTTTTCAATCAGGATCTCAATGATCACTTTCTCATTGCCTGCATCCGCTATGGGCCCCGGTTAAACGACCACCCCTCATCACTGTCAAACGCTCCCTAAAACACTTCTGCGAGCAGGCCTTTCTATTCGACCTGGCCCGGGTATTCTGGAAGGATATTGACCTCATCCCGTCAGTCGAGGAAGCCTGGTCGTTCTTTAAAAGTAATTTCCTCACCATCTTAAATAAGCATGCCCTTTCAAAAAATGTAGATCTAAGAATAGATATAGCCCTTGGTTCACTCCTGACCTGACTGCCCTCGACCAGCACAAAAACATCCTGTGGCGGACTGCACTAGCATCGAATAGTCCCCGCGATATGCAACTTTTCAGGGAAGACAGGAACCAATACAAGCCGTCAGTCAAGGAAAGCAAAGGCTAGCTTTTTCAAGCAGAAATTTGGATCCTGTAGCTCTAACTCCAAAAACGTTTGGGACACTGTAAAGTACATGGAGAATAAGATCTCCTCCTCCCAGCTGCCCACTGCACTGAGGCTAGGAAACACTGTCACCACCGATAAATCGAGAATTTCAAAAAACATTTCTCTACGGCTGGCCATGCTTTCCTCCTGGCTACCCAAACCCCTGTCAACAGCTCCGCATCCCCCCGCAGCTACGTGCTCAAACCTCCCCAGCTTCTCCTTCACCCAAAACCAGATAGCAGACGTTCCGAAAGAGCTGCAAAACCTGGACCCGTACAAATCAGCTGGGCTAGACAATCTGAACCCTTTCTTTCTAAAATGATCCGCCGCCATTGTTGCAACCCCTATTACTAGTCTGTTCAGCCTCTCTTTCATATCGTCCGAGATCCCTAAAGATTGGAAAGCTGCTGCGGTCATCCACCTCTTCAAAGGGGGAGACACTCTAGACCCAAACTGTTATAGACCTATATCCATCCTGCCCCACCTTTCTTAAGTCCTCGAAAGCTAATAAACAGATCACTGACCATTTCGAATCCCACCGTACCTTCTCCGCTGTGTAATCCATTTTTTGAGCTGGTTACGGGTGCACCTCAGCCACGCTCAAGGTCCTAAACAATTTCATAACCGCCATCAATAAAATACAGTAATGTGCAGCCGTCTTCATTGACCTGGCCAAGGCCTTCGACTCTGTCAATCACTGTATTCTTATCGGCAGACTCAATAGCCTTGGTTTCTCAGATGACTGCCTCGCCTGGTTCACCAACTACTTAGCAGACAGAGGTCAGTGTGTTAAGTCAGAGGGCCTGTTGTCTGGACCTCTGGCAGTCTCTATGGGGGTACCACAGGGTTAAATTCTCGGGCCGACTCTTTTCTCTGTATATATCAACGATTTCGCTCTTGCTGCAGGTGATTCCCTAATCAACCTCTATGCAGACAACACCATTCTGTATACATCTGGCCCTTCTTTGGACACTGTGCTAACTAACCTCCAAACGAGATTCAATTTCATACAACACTCCTTCCGTGGCCTCCAACTGCTCTTAAACGATAATAAAACCAAATGCATGTTTTTCAACCACTCGCTGCCTGTACCCACCCGCTCGACTAGCATCACTACTCTGGACGGTTCTGACAAGGAATATGTGGACTACAAATACATAGGTGTCTGGCTAGACTGTAAACTCTCCTTCCAGACTAATTTTAAACATCTCCAATCGAAAATTAAATCTAGAATCAGCTTACTATTTAGCAACAAAGCCTCCTTCACTCATGCCGCCAAAAATCCCTTCTTAAAACTGACTATCCTACCGATCCTCGACTTCGGCGATGTCATTTACAAAATAGCTTCCAATACTCTACTCAGCAAACTGGATGCAGTCTATCACAGTGCCATCCGTTTTATCACCAAAGCCCATTATTCCAGCCACCACTGCGACCTGTATGTTCTCGTCGGCTGGCCCTCGCTACATATAAGTCACCAGACCCACTGGCTCCAGATCATCTATAAGTCTCTGCTAGGTAAAGCTCCGCCTTACCTCAGCTCAGTCCGTAGCACGCGCTCCTGCAGGTTCATCTCACTGGTCATCCCCAAAGCCAACACCTCTTTTGGCCGCCTTTCCTTCCAGTTCTCAGCTGCCAGTGACTGGAACGAATTGCAAAAAAAAAAAAAAAAAAAAAAAAAAAAAAAATGATAACTGAAGCTGGAGACTTTCCCTCACTAACTTTAAACATCAGCTATCTGAACAATTAACCGATCGCTGCAGCTGTACACAGCCCATCTGTAAATAGCCCACCCAATCTACTTTCCTCATCCCCATATTGTTTTTTCTTTACTTTTCTGCTCTTTTGCACATCACCTTCTGCTCATCTATCACTCCAGTGTTAATTTGCTAAATTGTAATTACTTTGCTTCTATGGCCTATTTATTGCCTTACCTCCTCACGCCATTTGTACTCACTGTATATAGACTTCCTTTTTTATATTGTGTTATTGACTGTGCACTTGTTTATTCCATGTGTAACTCTGTTGTTGTTTGTGTCACACTGTTTTGCTTTATCTTGGCCTGGTCTCAGTTGTAAATGAGAACTTGTTCTCAACTGGCCTACCTGGTTAAATCTTCTCTCACTCAGTTTGACACAAACCCTTTCCTAACGTGATAATACCTTGACAAAGTTGTTAAATAGCATGTTGTTACAGTGGGGAGAAGTATTTGAAACACTGCCGATTTTGTAGGTTTTTAATTTGTATTTTATTGCATGACATAAGTATTTGATACGTCAGAAAACCAGAACTTAATATTTGGTACAGAAACCTTTGTTTGCAATTACAGAGATCATACGTTTCCTGTAGTTCTTGACCAGGTTTGCACACACTGCAGCAGGGATTTTGGCCCACTCCTCCATACAGACCTTCTCCAGATCCTTCAGGTTGTCGCTGGGCAACACGGACTTTCAGCTCCCTCCAAAGATTTTCTATTGGGTTCAGGTCTGGCGACTGGCTAGGCCACTCCAGGACCTTGAGATGCTTCTTATGGAGCCACTCCTTAGATGCCCTGGCTGTGTGTTTCGGGTCGTTGTCATGCTGGAAGACCCAGCCACGACCCATCTTCAATGCTCTTACTGAGGGAAGGTTGTTGGCCAAGATCTCGCAATACCTGGCCCCATCCATCCTCCCCTCAATACGGTGCAGTTGTCCTGTCCCCTTTGCAGAAAAGCATCCCCAAAGAATGATGTTTCCACCTCCATGCTTCACGGTTGGGATGGTGTTCTTGGGGTTGTACTCATCCTTCTTCTTCCTCCAAACACGGCAAGTGGAGTTTACACCAAAAAGCTCTATTTTGTTTCATCAGACCACATGACCTTCTCCCATTCTTCCTCTGGATCATCCAGATGGTCATTGGCAAACTTCAGACGGGCCTGGACATGCGCTGCCTTAAGCAGGGGGACCTTGCGTGCGCTGTAGGATTTTAATCCATGATGGCGTAGTGTGTTACTAATGGTTTTCTTTGAGACTGTGGTCCCAGCTCTCTTCAGGTCATTGACCAGGTCCTGCCGTGTAGTTCTGGGCTAATCCCTCACCTTCCTCATGATCATTGATGCCCCACAAGGTGAGATCTTGCATGGAGCCCCAGACCGAGGGTGATTGACCGTCATCTTGAACTTCTTCCATTTTCTAATAATTGCGCCAACAGTTGTTGCCTTCTCACCAAGCTGCTTGCCTATTGTCCTGTAGCCCATCCCAGCCTTGTTCAGGTCTACAATTTTATCCCTGATGTCCTTACACAGCTCTCTGGTCTTGGCCATTGTGGAGAGGTTGGAGTCTGTTTGATTGAGTGTGTGGAAAGGTGTCTTTTATACAGGTAACGAGTTCAAACAGGTGCAGTTAATACAGGTAATGAGTGGAGAACAGGAGGGTTTCTTAAAGATAAACTAACAGGTCTGTGAGAGCTGGAATTCGTACTGGTTGGTAGGTGATCAAATACTTATGTCATGCAATAAAATGCAAAGGATTTACTTAAAAATCATACAATGTGATTATCTGGATTTTTATTGTAGATTCCGTCTCTCACAGTTGAAGTGTACCTATGATACAAATTACAGACCTCTACTTGCTTTGTTAGTAGAAAAACCTGCAAAATCGGCAGTGTATCAAATACTTGTTCTCCTCACTGTACATATTCTTTCGAGATTAGAAAGTTTGTCAGATATGTTACATACCTGTAATTGTAAAAATAACGGATACAAATTCACATCTGCAAAGTTCTGGCTCTTTCTTTATTCTGAAGAATGTTGCTTGCGCTTTGCCAGAACTTGCCGTTTGTCCTGCTACCGCAGTGCAACAAGGCCTGATCAACTCACTAATGCTAAAGTATGTAGAATATACCATTTAGATTAATTAAGACATAATTAACATAACCACGTTGGTTTAAAAAATAATAATAAAGGGATATCTGTTTTTATTGACTTTGTTTTCAACCCATTTACACTCTCCCCTCCTCTCTT
>NW_027257952.1:5000-7500 GCF_045791955.1 Oncorhynchus clarkii lewisi
CTCCTAGTTCCACTCCACTACTAGACCACCTCCTCCTCCTAGTCCCACTCCACTACTAGACCACCTCCTCCTCCTTGTCCCACTACACTACTAGACTACCTCCTCCTAGTCCCACTCCACTAGACCACCTCCTCCTCCTAGTCCCAATTCACTACTAGACCACCTCCTCCTCATAGTCCCACTCCACTACTAGACCACCTCCTCCTCCTAGTCCCACTACACTACTAGACCACCTCCTCCTCCTAGTCCCACTCCAGTACTAGACCACCTCCTCCTCCTAGTCCCACTCCACTACTAGACCACCTCCTCCTCCTAGTCCCACTACGCTACTAGACCACCTCCTCTTCCTAGTCCCACTCCACTACTAGACCACCTCCTCCTCTTAGTCCCACTCCACTACTAGACCACCACCTCCTCCTAGTCCCACTCCACTACTAGACCACCTCCTCCTCTTAGTCCCACTACACTACTAGACCACCTCCTCCTCCTAGTCCCACTACACTACTAGACCACCTCCTCCTCCTAGTCCCACTCCACTACTAGACCACCTCCTCCTCCTAGTCCCACTACACTACTAGACCACCTCCTCCTCCTAGTCCCACTACACTACTAGACCACCTCCTCCTCCTAGTCCCACTACACTACTAGACCACCTCCTCCTCCTAGTCCCACTCCACTACTAGACCACCTCCTCCTCCTAGTCCCACTACACTACTAGACCACCTCCTCCTCCTAGTCCCACTACACTACTAGACCACCTCCTCCTCCTAGTCCCACTACACTACTAGACCACCTCCTCCTCCTAGTCCCACTCCACTACTAGACCACCTCCTCCTCCTAGTCCCACTACACTACTAGACCACCACCACCTCCTAGTCCCACTACACTACTAGACCACCACCTCCTAGTCCCACTCCACTACTAGACCACCTCCTCCTCCTAGTCCCACTACACTACTAGACCACCACCACCTCCTAGTCCCACTACACTACTAGACCACCACTTCCTAGTCCCACCCCACTACTAGACCACCTCCTCCTCCTAGTCCCAGTCCTCTACACAGGCATGATCCAATCTTACCTGTTAGACAGTGCATCATATCCACATTGTAAAAGGCCCTCCAACATCCAACCATTTTATTGGACTGTTCTGGAGATCTCACACTCTCACTACACTGTTTAACGTTTGTCCTGTGTTTGGGGGGTTGAGGGGGCGATAACCTGTCTGTTGGTGAAGAGATAGTAGCACTGTTTAACGTTTGTCCTGTGTTTGGGGGGTTTGAGGGGTCTATAACCTGTCTGTTGGTGAAGAGATAGTAGCACATCACTGTTTAACGTTTGTCCTGTGTTTGGGGGGGGTTGAGGGGTCGATAACCTGTCTGTTGGTGAAGAGATAGTAGCACCTCACTGTTTAACGTTTGTCCTGTGTTTGGGGGGGGGTTGAGGGGTCGATAACCTGTCTGTTGGTGAAGAGATAGTAGCACTGTTTAATGTTTGTCCTGTGTTTGGGGGGGTTGAGGGGTCTATAACCTGTCTGTTGGTGAAGAGATAGTAGCACTACACTGTTTAACGTTTGTCCTGTGTTTGGGGGGTTGAGGGGTCGATAACCTGTCTGTTGGTGAAGAGATAGTAGCACCTCACTGTTTAACGTTTGTCCTGTGTTTGGGGGGTTGAGGGGTCGATAACCTGTCTGTTGGTGAAGAGATAGTAAAATCTCACTGTTTAACGTTTGTCCTGTGTTTGGGGGGTTGAGGGGTCGATAACCTGTCTGTTGGTGAAGAGATAGTAGCATCTCACTGTTTAACGTTTGTCCTGTGTTTGGGGGGGTTGAGGGGTCGATAACCTGTCTGTTGGTGAAGAGATAGTAGCACCTCACTGTTTAACGTTTGTCCTGTGTTTGGGGGGGTTGAGGGGTCGATAACCTTTATGTTGGTGAAGAGATAGTAGCACTGTTTAACGTTTGTCCTGTGTTTGGGGGGGTTGAGGGGTCGATAACCTGTCTGTTGGTGAAGAGATAGTAGCACCTCACTGTTTAACGTTTGTCCTGTGTTTGGGGGGTTGAGGGGTCGATAACCTGTCTGTTGGTGAAGAGATAGTAGCACCTCACTGTTTAACGTTTGTCCTGTGTTTGGGGGGTTGAGGGGTCGATAACCTGTCTGTTGGTGAAGAGATAGTAGCACTGTTTAACGTTTGTCCTGTGTTTGGGGGGGTTGAGGGGTCGATAACCTGTCTGTTGGTGAAGAGATAGTAGCACCTCACTGTTTAACGTTTGTCCTGTGTTTGGGGGGGTTGAGGGGTCGATAACCTGTCTGTTGGTGAAGAGATAGTAGCACTGTTTAACGTTTGTCCTGTGTTTGGGGGGGTTGAGGGGTCGATAACCTGTCTGTTGGTGAAGAGATAGTAGCACCTCACTGTTTAACGTTTGTCCTGTGTTTGGGGGGTTGAGGGGTCGATAACCTGTCTGTTGGTGAAGAGATAGTAGCACCTCACTGTTTAACGTT
>NW_027257952.1:15000-25000 GCF_045791955.1 Oncorhynchus clarkii lewisi
TCTCTCTCCTGATTCCTCCTCCTCTCCATCTCTATATCCTGATTCCTCCTCCTCTCTATATTCCTCTCTCCTGATCCCCCCTCCTCTCTATCTCTCTCTCCTGATTCCTCCTCCTCTCCATCTCTCTCTCCTGATTCCTTCTCCTCTCCATCTCTCTCCTGATTCCTCCTCCTCTCTATCTCTCTCTCCTGATTCCTCCTCCCCTTTATCTCTCTCTCTCCTAATTCTACCTCCTCTACATCTCTCTCTCCTAATTCTTGCTCCTCTCTATCTCTCTCTCCGGATTCCTCCTCATCTCTATCTCTCTCTCCTGATTCCTCCTCCCCTTTATCTCTCTCTCTCCTAATTCTACCTCCTCTACATCTCTCTCTCCTAATTCTTGCTCCTCTCTATCTCTCTCTCCGGATTCCTACTCATCTCTATCTCTCTCCTGATTCCTGCTCCTCTCTATCTCTCTCTCCGGATTCCTCCTCATCTCTATCTCTCTCTCCTGATTCCTCCTCATCTCTATCTCTCTCTCCTGATTCATCCTCCTCTCTATCTCTCTCCTGATTCCTCCTCCTCTCTATCTCTCTCTCCTGATTCCTCCTCCTCTCTATCTCGCTCCTGATTCCTCCTCATCTCTATCTTTCTCTCCTGAATCCTTCTCCTCTATATCTCTCTCCTGATTCCTCCTCCTATCTCTCTCTCCTGATTCCTCTTCCTCTCTATCTCGCTCTCCTGATTCCTCCTCCTCTCTATCTCTCTCTCTCCTGATTCCCCCTCCTTTCTAGCTCTATCTCTTCTGATTCCTCCTCCTCTCTATCTCTCTCTCTCCTGATTCCTCCTCCTCTCTATATCACTCTCCTGATTCCTCCTCCTCTCTATTTCTCTCTCTCCTGACTCCCCCTCTTCTTTATCTCTCTCTCCTGATTCCTCCTCCTCTCTATTTCCGTCTCTCTTGATTCCAACTCCTCTATCTCTCTCTCTCTCTCCTGATTCCTCCTGCTCTCTATCTCTCTCTCCTGATTCCTCCTCCTCTCTATCTCTATCTCTCTTGATTCCTCCTCCTCTCTATCTCTCTCTGCTGATTCCTCCTCCTCTCTATCTCTCTCTCTCCTGATTCCTCCTCCTCTCTATCTCTCTCTCCTGATTCCTCCTCCTCTCTCTCTCTCCTGATTCCTCCTCCTCTCTCTCTCTCTCCTGATTCCTCCTCCTCTCTCTCTCCTTATTCCTCCTCCTCTCTATCTCTCTCTCCCGATTCCACCTCCTCCCCATCTCTCTCTCTCCTGATTCCTCCTCCTCTCTATCTCTCTCTCTCCTGAATCCTCCTCCTCTCTATCTCTCTCTCTCCTGATTCCTCCTCCTCTCTAGCTCTCTCTGCTGATTCCTCCTCCTCTCTATCGCTCTCTCTCCTGATTCCTCCTCCTCTCTATCTCTCTCTCTCCTGATTCCTCCTCCTCTCTATCTCTCTCTCTCCTGATTCCTTCTCCTCCTCTCTGTCTCTCTCTCTCCTGATTCCTCCTCCTCTCTCTTTCCTGATTCCTCCTCCTCTCTATCTCTCTCTCTCTTGATTCCTCCTCCTTCTCTCTTTCTCTCTCTCCTTATTCCTCTCCTACTGTCTTTCTGTCTGTCTGTCTCTCTGTCTGCCTGTCTGTCTGTCCATGAATCATATGACGGGCCAAACCTCTCACTACAACTCCCCTGGAAGGAACAGAGAGATCAGTAGAGAGAGAGAGAGAGAGAGAGAGAGAGAGAGAGAGCGAGAGAGAGAGAGAGAGAGATCTACAACTCCCCTGGAAGGAACAGAGAGATCAGTAGAGAGAGAGAGAGAGAGAGAGAGAGAGAGAGAGAGCGAGAGAGAGAGAGATCTACAACTCCCCTAGAAGGAACAGAGAGATCAGTAGAGAGAGAGAGAGAGAGAGAGAGCGAGAGAGAGAGAGATCTACAACTCCCCTGGAAGGAACATAGAGATGAGTAGAGAGAGAGAGAGCTTCAACTCCCCTGGAAGGAACAGAGAGATTAGTAGAGAGAGAGAGAGCTTCAACTCCCCTGGTACGTATATCTGGCTATAGTAGTAATAGTAGTTGTAGTAGCAGAAGAAGAATAATAAGTGTGTCTATGGCATCCTAAGTGGATAGTAGATAGTTATAAACTATAATAAAACACAGCAGAAAGACTTCGTAATAACCCTACTAATAATTATAATCATTAAGTTAATTAAACGTCTGACTCCAGACTGGGTATCTTCTTATAAACCCGTCTATTGCTGAACTGGGCTGAGTTTAGTACCCCTCGCGGTGCGGCTGAGTAAGAACTTGTCTTATTGGCTACATAAGGCATCACATGCTCTGTAATGTACATGTCATTGGCGGGTATCCGTCCTCCGTCCCGGGAGCAGTAGGAAGCGGCGGATTTGACCGAGGATCTCAGATTGTTTTCGTTGCGTTGCGATGTTTTGAGCCCTCCTCCTCCTCCTCCTCCCAGCTGTTTGTAAATGTCGGAGGAGCTGCGTCCGTGGACGAGGCGCGTGTCGTCCCTCAGCGAAGACGCCATGAAGGGGTTGTCAGAGCCGTGTTCAGGGTACAGCGACTTGCTCCGTTTGTTCTCCTCCAGGTTGAACAGCATCGACCTGGAGCCCAACAGCTTGTCGGCCTGGCGGACGCTGAACAGGTTGGCGTAGGGAGAATCGTCCAGGAAGCAGCGGTCTTTCTCTTTGAGGCTGACGGAGCGAGCCGGACGCCCCAGATCTATTTCTTTAGGCTTCTCCAGCATGATGTTGTCGAACGAGTGTTGGCGGGACATACGCAGACGATTTCTCTTCTGGACGTGCGGACCGTCCGTCTGAGGCCAGTAGTGGCCGAACATCTCGTCCTGATGTTGATGCATTCCCTGGTTGGTCAGCAGGGCGTCCTGGAGCAGCTGGTCTTCGCTGATGTCGTAGAGGTTAGCAGTGTGGAGGCACGCTTCGCAACGGTTGTAGGGCGAGCGGGCGGCGGCGGCTGCGGCGGCGGCGGCGACAGAAGCGGTGTTTGTGGGCGTGTAGTGACCCGGGGTGTAGCTGCTACTGGCAGGGAACTTGGACAGACAGGAGCGGCAGTGGGTCTGTTTGGAACGGTCGTTGGTCTCGTGGGGCGACAGGGACAAGCTCTTATCCTTCACGCCGTAGTGTTTGGAGTAAGTGGAGTCCGGGAGCAGGTCGACGTCGGCGTGGTGCAGCGGGGACGAGTTGAGGTGGATGATTGGCTGATCCTGACACTTCCTGTAGTTGTCGTTGTGGTCAGAGTAGATCTCCGGGTAGTCCAGATCGTCGGCGGCCAGGCCTCGACTCTCGCGGTAGTGTAAAGGATCGGAGTCGAGATTGAGTTCTCTATCTGAGTCTATGGTGTAGATCTGTCCTTGTCCCTGTCCTCCCACTCCTCCACCCCCTCCGCTGCCCTGCTTAGTCTTTAAGTAGGACAGCTCTACTTCGCTGCAGTCCCTAGGGTATTTCGACGGCAACTGTCTTTTTTTTAATCCGTCCTTGTTCTTCAGGTGCTTGTTGTTTTCCGGGTCCTGGTACGAACCGCCTCCTCCTCGGCTGGAGCAGTCAGAGATGTCTGAGTGAGCTGCTTCCTCCGGAAGGTATCGCTGTGTCTTCATGGAGATGCGAGGGTCGGGGGACAGCATGTCGGGGCCGGGGACACCTGGACCCTGCCGCATTGTGTCCACGGACTTCTTCCACAGGCCTCTGGGTTTGGCGTTGGTCTGGGCGGCGTCCGCGCTCACCGCCACTTCCACGGAGTTTGGGTTTGACTCGTTGAGGGTCAGAGGGTGCTGTCCGCCTTGGAAGATGTAGTTGTTCAGGTGGTCTTTGTGTCGGTTGGCCAGGTACGCCTGGAGGTCGCCCGTATCGCCGTAGATCACCTCTTTAGGGGCGTAGCTTCGATTGTCGGCGTAGATGAAGTTACCTTAAAAGAAAATATATATTTCAAATAACTGACTTGCCTAGTTAAATAAAGGTTAAATAAATAAAATATTTATTATTTTTAATGATTCGAAATGTATTTGTATCCACTATTTATGGTTGTAATGTGTTAGTAAAATAAGAAGAACCATCCTCATCGATTTAAAAAATGCCTTTATATCCACGATGTTGTGGTTGTAATGTGTTTGAATCAACAACAAAACAAATTGAGAGAGAAAAGACCTTTCTCAGCCATCATATCCATGATCATGGGCCCCGCCGAGTGCATGAACTCAGCCGCCCGTTTGGGGGAATTGATCCTGGACGTAGACAGGTTGGACATGTTGGTCATCTGTTTGGCTGACTTGATGAGCTTCAACATGTTAGCCTGAGGGCTAAAATCCAGCTCGGACTTCTTCTTCATGTCGATGTGGACGCCGTGGATACAACTCCAAATCCCCTACAGAGAGAGAGAGAGAGAGAGGGGGGGGGGGGGGGTGAGGAGGGAGATGGAGGAGAGAAAGGGAAGACGGGGGATAAATTAAGAGAGAGAGGATGGAAGGTGGAGGGGAGAGAGAGACAGAGACACAGAGACAGAGAGAGACAGAGAGACCGAAACAGAGACACAGAGAAAGAGAGACACAGAGACAGAGAGACACAGAGACAGAGAGAGACAGAGACAGAGAAAGAGAGGGGGGAGAGAGAGAGAGAGAGAGAGAGAGAGAGAGAGAGAGAGAGACAGAGAGACAGAGAGACCGAAACAGAGACACAGAGACAGAGAGACACAGAGACAGAGAGACACAGAGACAGAGAGAGACAGAGACAGAGAAAGAGAAGGAGAGGGGGAGAGAGAGAGAGAGAGAGAGACAGAGAGGGAGAGAGAGACAGAGAGACAGAGAGACAGAGAGACAGAGAGAGAGAGAGAGAGAGAGACAGATTATCATCTATGGATCATCATTTGAAGTCTGACTGTTGTCTAAAAGTCTGTGTCTTCTGGTAACTATGACCCATGTTTCCTCAGTCCCAGTAAAGGATAATTCATCAGGATCACATTAGTATAGACTGACTCAGCATCTGATAAACAATCTCATTCATTTCTCTGAACAGTTAACATAATTACTTAGATAGTATTCCTAGCCGTATTGAAATGAATATTACTACCCAGAAAGGTGCAGTGGAGGGAGACGGATTGTGTCTGTCCCTCTCCCCAGCCCCTACCTCCCTAATACCCCAGCCCCTCACCTCCCTAATACCCCAGCCCCTACCTCCCTAATACCCCAGCCCCTACCTCCCTAATACCCCAGCCCCTACCTCCCTAATACCCCAGCCCCTCACCTCCCTAATACCCCAGCCCCTACCTCCCTAATACCCCAGCCCCTACCTCCCTAATACCCCAGCCCCTACCTCTCTAATACCCCAGCCCCTACCTCCCTAATACCCCAGCCCCTCACCTCCCTAATACCCCAGCCCCTACCTCCCTAATACCCCAGCCCCTACCTCCCTAATACCCCAGCCCCTACCTCCCTAATACCCCAGCCCCTACCTCCCTAATACCCCAGACCCTAGCTCCCTAATACCCCAGCCCCTACCTCCCTAATACCCCAGCCCCTACCTCCCTAATACCCCAGCCCCTACCTCCCTAATACCCCAGCCCCTACCTCCCTAATACCCCAGCCCCTGACTCCCTAATACCCCAGCCCCTACCTCCCTAATACCCCAGCCCCTCACCTCCCTAATACCCCAGCCCCTAGCTCCCTAATACCCCAGCCCCTAGCTCCCTAATACCCCAGCCCCTAGCTCCCTAATACCCCAGCCCCTAGCTCCCTAATACCCCAGCCCCTAGCTCCCTAATACCCCAGCCCCTAGCTCCCTAATACCCCAACCCCTAGCTCCCTAATACCCCAGCCCCTACCTCCCTAATACCCCAGCCCCTTACTCCCTAATACCCCAGCCCCTACCTCCCTAATACCCCAGCCCCTACCTCCCTAATACCCCAGCCCCTACCTCCCTAATACCCCAGCCCCTAACTCCCTAATACCCCAGCCCCTACCTCCCTAATACCCCAGCCCCTACCTCCCTAATACCCCAGCCCCTAACTCCCTAATTCCCCAGCCCCTACCTCCCTAATACCCCAGCCCCTACCTCCCTAATACCCCAGCCCCTAACTCCCTAATACCCCAGCCCCTACCTCCCTAATACCCCAACCTAGTGCCTCCATACACCAATCATAACAGCCCCTATCCCTTCTCCTCTACCCACCATAACATTGACATTAAACCATACCCCTACACCCTAACCACTACCCCCTAACCATTATACACTAACCCTTACCCCCTACCCCCTAACCCCTACCATCTAACCCCTAACCCCTACCCCCTAATCCCTACCTTCTAACCCCTACCCCCTAACCCCTACCCCCTAATCCCTACCCCCTACCTCATAACCCCTACCCCCTAATCCATACCTCCTAACCCCTACCCCCTAATCCATACCTCCTAACCCCTACCCCCTAACCCCTACCCCCTAACCCCTACCCCCTACCCCCTAACCTCTACCCCCTACCCCCTAACCTCTACCCCCTACCCCCTAACCCCTACCCCCTAACCCCTACCCACCAGTCTTACCCTGCTGATAGAGAACAGTAGTCCTGGTGTTCCCGTACAGACTCCAGTGAAACAGTATCTCTCCCTAACCTGTAACCTCTAACCCCTACCCCCTACCCCCCAGTCTTACCCTGCTTATAGAGAACAGTAGTCCTGGTGTTCCCGTACAGACTCCAGTGAAACAGTATCTCAACCTCCAGTAGAAGAGATGCTCTGATATGAAGGTAATGAGAGACAGTCCCATTGCGGTAGCCAGCATGTAAAACACTCCGGCCATGTTGTCGATGTCCAGCTGACTGGACATCACCTCGTTCTTCTCATGGTGACAGATCCCCGTTAGCCACTGAGCTTCCAGCTCCTCCATCTCACCTGGAGGGAGGGAGGGGAGAGAGAGAGGAGAGGAAGAGAGAGGGAGGAAGGGATAGGGGAGAAAGAGAGAGGGGGAAGGAGAGTGTGAGAGGAGAGAGATGAGAGAAAGAGAGAGAGAGAGAGAGAGAGAGAGAGAGAGAGGCAGATGATGGGAGAGAAGAGAGAGAGAGATAGACAGAGAGACAGGAGAGAAAGAGAGGGAGGAAGCGAGGGAGGAGAGAGAGGGGAGAGAGAGATAGAAAGAGAGAGAGAGAGAGAGAGAGAGAGGAGAGAGAGGCAGAGAGAGAGGCAGATGATGGGAGAGAAGCGAGAGAGAGAGATGAGAGAGAGATGAGAGAGAGGGGGGAGAAGTCAGAGAGCAGTAAAAAAAGGGAGGGAGAGAAATAAAAATATCATTCACTTTATTGTCTCGTCCTCCTCCTCCTCTTCCTCCTCCTCCTCCTCTTCCTCCTCCTCCTCCTCTTCCTCCTCCTCCTCCTTTTCCTCCTCCTCCTCCTCCTCTCTCTGACATTTAAGGTCCCATTAATGTAATGGTATTACTGTCATTCAGCTTGAGTGCGACGTGTGTGTGTGTGTGTGTGTGTGTGTGTGTGTGTGTGTGTGTGTACCTCCAAGCGTTGCAGAAACATTTGACATCACTAACCACATTATACACACAGGAAGGAGAGTGTCAGGGTCTGTCCCAAATTGTCCCTATTCCCTATATAGTGCACTACTTTATACTACAGCCCTATTCCCTATATAGTACACTACTCTATACTACAGCCCTATTCCCTATATAGTAAACTACTTTATACTACAGTCCTATTCCCTATATAGTGCACTACTTTATACTACAGCCCTATTCCCTATATAGTGCACTACTTTATGCTACAGCCCCATTCCCTATATAGTGCACTACTTTATACTACAGCCTTATATAGTGCACTACTTTATACTACAGCCCTATTCCCTATATAGTGCACTACTTTCTACCACAGCCCTACCACAGCCCTATTCCCTATATAGTGCACTACTTTAGACAAGGGCCCTAGTGGACTAATTAGGGAATAGTATTCAATAGTTGGACAACGTCAAAGTGTCCCAGAGGGCTTCATTTATATGTTCCTCATTTTACAGAAGACAGGTTCTCTAAGGAGAGATCTCACTGTCCCTTACTGAGACGCCCGCTTCCTTAAGCAGAGGGAGATATCTCTCTCTCTTCTCTCTCTCTCTTCTCTCTCTCTCTCTCTCTCTTCTCTCTCTGTATCTCTCTTCTCTCCATATGTCTCTCTGTTTCTCTCTCTCTCTAGCCTCAATTGTAGAAAGTGTTCCACAGGGATGCTGGCCCATGTTGACTCCAATGTTTCACACAGTTGTGTCAAGTTGGCTGGATGTCCTTTGGGTTGTACCTCTATCTCCCCTTCCTCCACAATCTCCACCTCCCACTCCTCCTCCATCTCCTCCTCTATCTCCACCTCCCCCTCCTCCTCTATCTCCTCTTCCTCCACTATCTCCACCTCCCCCTCCTCCTCTATCTCCTCTTCCTCCACTATCTCCACCTCCCCTCCTCCTCTATCTCCTCTTCCTCCACTATCTCCACCTCCATCTCCTCCTCTACCTCATCCTCCATCTCCTCCTCTACCTCCTCCTCCATCTCCTCCATCTCCTCCTCTATCTCCTCCTCTATCTCTACCTCGTCCTCTATCTCCTAAGCCTCCACAATCTCCACCTCCCCCTCCTCCTCCATCTCCTCCTCTATCTCTACCTCCTCCTCTATCTCCCCTTCCTCCACAATCTCCACCTTCCCCTCCATCTCCTCCTCTATCTCTACCTCCTCCTCTATCTCCCCTTCCTCCACAATCTCAACCTCCCCCTCTATCTCCTCCTTTATCTCCTCTTCCTCCACAATCTCCACCTCCCCCTCCATCTCCTCCTCTATCTCTACCTCCTCCTTTATCTCGTATTCCTCCACAATGTCCACCTTCCCCTCCTACTCTATTCTCCACTATCTCCTCCTCTATCTCTACCTCCTCCTCTATCTCCCCTTCCTCCACAATCTCCACCTCCCCCTCCTCCTCCATCTCCTCCTCTATCTCTACCTCCTCCTCTATCTCCCCTTCCTCCACAATCTCAACCTCCCCCTCTATCTCCTCCTCTATCTCCTCTTCCTCCACTATCTCCACCTCCCCCTCCATCTCCTCCTCTATCTCTACCTCCTCCTTTATCTCGTATTCCTCCACAATCTCCACCTTCCCCTCCTACTCTATTCTCCACTATCGCCACCTCCCCCTCCTCCTCTATCTCCTCCTCTATCTCTACATCCTCCTCTATCTCCTCCATCTCTATCTCCTCCTCCTCCTCTATCTCCTCCTCTATCTCTGCCTCCTCCTCTATCTCCCCTTCCTCCACAATCTCCACGTCCACCTCCTCCTCAATCTCCCCTTCCTCCACAATCTCCAACTCCCCCTCCTCCTCTATCTCCTCCTCCTCCTCAATCTCCTCAATTTCTATCTCCTCCTCCTCTATCTCCTCCCCCTCCTCCTCCATCTCCTCTCTCCTCTATCTCCTCCATCTCCTCCTCCTCCTCTATCTCCTCCTCCCCCTCCATTTCCTCCTCCTCCATCTCCATCTCCTCTATCTCCTCCTTCTCTATTTCCACCTCCTCCTTTATATCCTCCTCCCACTCCTTCTCCTCCTCCTCTACCTCCTCCTCCTCTTCCTCCTCTTCCTCCTCTACCTCCTCTTCCTCCTCCTCCTCCCACTCCTCCTCCTCTACCTTCCACTCCTCCTCCCCTTCTCCTCCTCCTCTTCTCCTCCTCCTCTTCCTCCTCCTTCTCCTCCACTATCTCCACCTCCTCCTCTATCTCCTCCTCTATCTCTACATCCTCCTCTATCTCCCCCTCCTCCTCTATCTCTGCCTCCTCCTCTATCTCCCCTTCCTCCACAATCTCCACGTCCACCTCCTCCTCAATCTCCCCTTCCTCCACAATCTCCAACTCCCCCTCCTCCTCTATCTCCTCCTCCTCCTCAATCTCCTCAATTTCTATCTCCTCCTCCTCTATCTCCTCCTCCATCTCCTCTTCCATCTCCTCCTCCATCTCCTCCTCCATCTCCTCTATCT
>NW_027257952.1:30000-32500 GCF_045791955.1 Oncorhynchus clarkii lewisi
AGTCTCAGAGTAAACAGCCTCAGAGTAAAGGACATCAGAGTAAAGGACCTCAGAGTAAACAGCCTCAGAGTAAACAGCCTCAGAGTAAACAGTCTCAGAGTAAACAGCCTCAGAGTAAACAGCCTCAGAGTAAACAGCCTCAGAGTAAACAGCCTCAGAGTAAACAGCCTCAGAGTAAAGGACCTCAGAGTAAACAGTCTCAGAGTAAACAGCCTCAGAGTAAACAGCCTCAGAGTAAACAGCCTCAGAGTAAACAGCCTCAGAGTAAACAGTCTCAGAGTAAACAGTCTCAGAGTAAACAGCCTCAGAGTAAAGGACCTCAGAGTAAACAGCCTCAGAGTAAACAGCCTCAGAGTAAACAGTCTCAGAGTAAACAGCCTCAGAGTAAAGGACATCAGAGTAAAGGACCTCAGAGTAAACAGCCTCAGAGTAAACAGCCTCAGAGTAAACAGTCTCAGAGTAAACAGCCTCAGAGTAAACAGCCTCAGAGTAAACAGCCTCAGAGTAAACAGCCTCAGAGTAAAGGACAGAGTAAACAGTCTCAGAGTAAACAGCCTCAGAGTAAACAGCCTCAGAGTAAACAGCCTCAGAGTAAACAGCCTCAGAGTAAACAGCCTCAGAGTAAAGGAGCTCAGAGTAAACAACGTCAGAGTAAACAGCCTCAGAGTAAACAGCCTCAGAGTAAACAGCCTCAGAGTAAAGGACCTCAGAGTAAACAGCCTCAGAGTAAACAGCCTCAGAGTAAACAGCCTCAGAGTAAAGGACCTCAGAGTAAACAGCCTCAGAGTAAACAGCCTCAGAGTAAACAGCCTCAGAGTAAACAGCCTCAGAGTAAAGGACCTCAGAGTAAACAGCCTCAGAGTAAACAGCCTCAGAGTAAACAGCCTCAGAGTAAACAGCCTCAGAGTAAAGGACCTCAGAGTAAACAGCCTCAGAGTAAACAGCCTCAGAGTAAACAGCCTCAGAGCAAACAGCCTCAGAGTAAACAGACCTCAGAGTAAACAGTCTCAGAGTAAACAGCCTCAGAGTAAACAGCCTCAGAGTAAACAGCCTCAGAGTAAACAGCCTCAGAGTAAAGGACCTCAGAGTAAACAGCCTCAGAGTAAACAGCCTCAGAGTAAACCTCAGAGTAAACAGCCTCAGAGTAAAAAGAGTAAACACCTCAGAGTAAACAGCCTCAGAGTAAACAGCCTCAGAGTAAACAGTCTCAGAGTAAACAGCCTCAGAGTAAACAAGGTAAACAGCCTCAGAGTAAAGGACCTCAGAGTAAACAGCCTCAGAGTAAACAGCCTCAGAGTAAACAGCCTCAGAGTAAACAGCCTCAGAGTAAACAGCCTCAGAGTAAACAGCCTCAGAGTAAACAGCCTCAGAGTAAACAGCCTCAGAGTAAAGGACCTCAGAGTAAACAGCCTCAGAGTAAACAGCCTCAGAGTAAACAGCCTCAGAGTAAACAGCCTCAGAGTCAGAACAGACCTCAGAGTAAACACAGTAAACAGCCTCAGAGTAAACAGCCTCAGAGTAAACAGCCTCAGAGTAAAGGACCTCAGAGTAAACAGCCTCAGAGTAAACAGCCTCAGAGTAAACAGTCTCAGAGTAAACACAGCCTCAGAGTAAAAGCCTCAGAGTAAACAGCCTCAGAGTAAACAGCCTCAGGACCTCAGAGTAAACAGCCTCAGAGTAAACAGCCTCAGAGTAAACAGCCTCAGAGTAAACAGCCTCAGAGTAAACAGCCTCAGAGTAAACAGCCTCAGAGTAAACAGCCTCAGAGTAAACAGCCTCAGAGTAAACAGCCTCAGAGTAAACAGCCTCAGAGTAAACAGCCTCAGAGTAAACAGCCTCAGAGTAAAGGACCTCAGAGTAAAGGACCTCAGAGTAAACAGCCTCAGAGTAAACAGCCTCAGAGTAAACAGCCTCAGAGTAAAGGACCTCAGAGTAAACAGCCTCAGAGTAAACAGCCTCAGTAAACAGCCTCAGAGTAAACAGCCTCAGAGTAAACAGACCTCAGAGTAAACAGCCTCAGAGTAAACAGCCTCAGAGTAAACAGCCTCAGAGTAAACAGCCTCAGAGTAAACAACCTCAGAGTAAACAGCCTCAGAGTAAACAGCCTCAGAGTAAACAGCCTCAGAGTAAACAGCCTCAGAGTAAACAGCCTCAGAGTAAAGGACCTCAGAGTAAACAGCCTCAGAGTAAACAGCCTCAGAGTAAACAGCCTCAGAGCAAACAGCCTCAGAGTAAAGGACCTCAGAGTAAACAGCCTCAGAGTAAACAGCCTCAGAGTAAACAGCCTCAGAGTAAACAGCCTCAGAGTAAACAGCCTCAGAGTAAACAGGACCTCAGAGTAAACAGCCTCAGAGTAAACAGCCTCAGAGTAAAGGACAGTCTCAGAGTAAACAGCCTCAGAGTAAACAGCCTCAGAGTAAACAGCCTCAGAGCCTCAGAACAGCCTCAGAGTAAACAGCCTCAGAGTAAACACAGCCTCAGAGTAAACAGCCTCAGAGTA
>NW_027257952.1:37500-60000 GCF_045791955.1 Oncorhynchus clarkii lewisi
GGGTATTACGGTACAGAGTCAATGTGGAGTCTATATACAGGGTGTTACGGTACAGAGTCAATGTGGAGGCTATATACAGGGGGTACCGGTACAGAGTCAATGTGGAGGCTATATACAGGGGGTACCGGTACAGAGTCAATGTGGAGGCTATATACAGGGTATTACGGTACAGAGTCATTGTGGAGGCTATATACAGGGTGTTACGTTACAGAGTCAATGTGGAGGCTGTATACAGGGTGTTACGGTACAGAGTCAATGTGGAGGCAATATACAGGGATTTACGGTACAGAGTCAATGTGGAGGCTGTATACAGGGTGTTATGGTACAGAGTCAATGTGGAGGGTATATACAGGGGGTACCGGTACAGAGTCAACGTGGAGGCTATATACAGGGGGTACCGGTACAGAGTCAATGTGGAGACTATATAAAGGGGGTACCGGTACAGAGTCAACGTGGAGGCTATATACAGGGGGTACCGGTACAGAGTCAATGTGGAGGCTATATACAGGGGGTACCGGTACAGAGTCAATGTGGAGGCTATATACAGGGGGTACCGGTACAGAGTCAATGTGGAGGCTATATACAGGGGGTACCGGTACAGAGTCAATGTGGAGACTATATACAGGGTTCCGGTACAGAGTCAATGTGGAGGCTATATACAGGGGGTACCGGTACAGAGTCAATGTGCAGGCTATGTACAGGGGGTACCGGTACAGAGTCAATGTGGAGGCTATATACAGGGGGTACCGGTACAGAGTCAATGTGGAGGCTATATACAGGGGGTACCGGTACAGAGTCAATGTGCAGGCTATATACAGGGGGTACCGGTACAGAGTCAATGTGGAGGCTATATACAGGGGGTACCGGTACAGAGTCAATGTGGAGGCTATATACAGGGGGTACCGGTACAGAGTCAATGTGGAGGCTATACACAGGGTATTGCGGTACAGAGTCAATGTGGAGGCTATATACAGGGTATTGCGGTACAGAGTCAATGTGGAGGCTATATACAGGGTGTTACGGTACAGAGTCAATGTGGAGGCTATATACAGGGTATTACGGTACAGAGTCAATGTGGAGACTATATACAGGGGGTACCGGTACAGAGTCAATGTGGAGGCTATATACAGGGGGTACCAGTACAGAGTCAATGTGGAGGCTATATACAGGGTGTTACGGTACAGAGTCAATGTGGAGGCTATATACAAGGTGTACCGGTACAGAGTCAATGTGGAGGCTATATACAGGGTGTTACGGTGCAGAGTCAATGTGGAGGCTATATACAGGGTGTTACGGTACAGAGTCAATGTGGCGGCTATATACAGGGTATTACGGTACAGAATCAATGTGGAGACTATATACAGGGGGTACCGGTACAGAGTCAATGTGGAGGCTATATACAGGGGGTACCAGTACAGAGTCAATGTGGAGGCTATATACAGGGGGTACCAGTACAGAGTCAATGTGGAGGCTATATACAGGGGGTACCGGTACAGAGTCAATGTGGAGTCTATATACAGGGTGTTACGGTACAGAGTCAATGTGGAGGCTATATACAGGGGGTACCGGTACAGAGTCAATGTGGAGGCTATATACAGGGGGTACGGGTACAGAGTCAATGTGGAGGCTATATACAGGGTGTTACGGTACAGAGTCAATGTGGAGGCTATATACAGGGTATTACGGTACAGAGTCAATGTGGAGGCTATATACAGGGTGTTACGGTACAGAGTCAATGTGGAGGCTATATACAGGGTGTTACGGTACAGAGTCAATGTGGAGGCTATATACAGGGGGTACCGGTACAGAGTCAATGTGGAGGCTATATACAGGGTGTTACGGTACAGAGTCAATGTGGAGGCTATATACAGGGTATTACGGTACAGAGTCAATGTGGAGGCTATATACAGGGTGTTACGGTACAGAGTCAATGTGGAGGCTATATACAGGGTATTACGGTACATAGTCAATGTGGAGGCTATATACAGGGTATTACGGTACAGAGTCAATGTGGAGGCTATATACAGGGTGTTACGGTACAGAGTCAATGTGGAGGCTATATACAGGGTATTACGGTACAGAGTCAATGTGGAGGCTATATACAGGGTGTTACGGTACAGAGTTAATGTGGAGGCTATATACAGGGTATTACGGTACAGAGTCAATGTGGACGCTATATACAGGGTGTTACGGTACAGAGTCAATGTGGAGGCTATATACAGGGTATTACGGTACATAGTCAATGTGGAGGCTATATACAGGGTATTACGGTACAGAGTCAATGTGGAGGCTATATACAGGGTGTTACGGTACAGAGTCAATGTGGCGGCTATATACAGGGTATTACGGTACAGAATCAATGTGGAGACTATATACAGGGGGTACCGGTACAGAGTCAATGTGGAGGCTATATACAGGGGGTACCAGTACAGAGTCAATGTGGAGGCTATATACAGGGGGTACCAGTACAGAGTCAATGTGGAGGCTATATACAGGGGGTACCGGTACAGAGTCAATGTGGAGTCTATATACAGGGTGTTACGGTACAGAGTCAATGTGGAGGCTATATACAGGGGGTACCGGTACAGAGTCAATGTGGAGGCTATATACAGGGGGTACGGGTACAGAGTCAATGTGGAGGCTATATACAGGGTGTTACGGTACAGAGTCAATGTGGAGGCTATATACAGGGTATTACGGTACAGAGTCAATGTGGAGGCTATATACAGGGTGTTACGGTACAGAGTCAATGTGGAGGCTATATACAGGGTGTTACGGTACAGAGTCAATGTGGAGGCTATATACAGGGGGTACCGGTACAGAGTCAATGTGGAGGCTATATACAGGGTGTTACGGTACAGAGTCAATGTGGAGGCTATATACAGGGTATTACGGTACAGAGTCAATGTGGAGGCTATATACAGGGTGTTACGGTACAGAGTCAATGTGGAGGCTATATACAGGGTATTACGGTACATAGTCAATGTGGAGGCTATATACAGGGTATTACGGTACAGAGTCAATGTGGAGGCTATATACAGGGTGTTACGGTACAGAGTCAATGTGGAGGCTATATACAGGGTATTACGGTACAGAGTCAATGTGGAGGCTATATACAGGGTGTTACGGTACAGAGTTAATGTGGAGGCTATATACAGGGTATTACGGTACAGAGTCAATGTGGACGCTATATACAGGGTGTTACGGTACAGAGTCAATGTGGAGGCTATATACAGGGTATTACGGTACATAGTCAATGTGGAGGCTATATACAGGGTATTACGGTACAGAGTCAATGTGGAGGCTATATACAGGGTGTAACGGTACAGAGTCAATGTGGAGACTATATACAGGGTATTACGGTACAGAGTCAATGTGGAGACTATATACAGGGGGTACCGGTACAGAGTTAATGTGGAGGCTATATACAGGGTATTACGGTACAGAGTCAGCGTGTGGGAGAAGGGAGGGGGGTGAACAGGTAAGTCTGGGTAATGTGTACATGTAGGTAGGGGTGAAGTGACCATGCAGAATGTACTGTATTTGTAGTGTATTTTCAAAGTACACGAAAAGGAAACTTAAAACATTCAGTTAACTCTGTATACTTACTGCGTAGTAACACTACGTGAATCAAAACCGTAACGCGTCAAAACGGGAAAAACAAAATACCTCATATAAAACATCTACGTCAACATACTGGTAACAAACAACAACACAGAATCAAATCAATACTGATACAATTACGTCTGATCAGAACCGATCACACGTCGTTCCCACGGTGACGGATAGCAGCTCCTTACGTCCTGTCGCAGGAAGCCACTGCTTGACTTGGGTCGGAGCAATTTATTTTATTTTTTTAGGGGGGGGGGCGACTGCGTACCGACTCCACTATGAAACAAAGTGGCGTTATCACCAGCTCAGATTCAAAAAAGTTTGATCAAAGCGGAATTAAAATGGGATGAAGGTTCCTACGGTCTTGAGAATTATTATTTTAAGTACAGAGTACTGCTGGTTTTCTGCTCTACCTGATCATTATTAATATTATTAATGTTATTATAAGTACAGAGTACTGCTGGTTTTCTGCTCTACCTGATCATTATTATTATTATTCATATTATTATAAGTACAGAGTACTGCTGGTTTTCTGCTCTACCTGATCATTATTAATATTATTATAAGTACAGAGTACTGCTGGTTTTCTGCTCTACCTGATCATTATTATTATTATTAATGTTATTATAAGTACAGAGTACTGCTGGTTTTCTGCTCTACCTGATCATTATTATAAGTACAGAGTACTGCTGGTTTTCTGCTCTACCTGATCATTATTATAAGTACAGAGTACTGCTGGTTTTCTGCTCTACCTGATCATTATTATAAGTACAGAGTACTGCTGGTTTTCTGCTCTACCTGATCATTATTAATATTATTATAAGTACAGAGTACTGCTGGTTTTCTGCTCTACCTGATCATTATTATAAGTACAGAGTACTGCTGGTTTTCTGCTCTACCTGATCATTATTAATATTATTTTAAGTACAGAGTACTGCTGGTTTTCTGCTCTACCTGATCATTATTAATATTATTATAAGTACAGAGTACTGCTGGTTTTCTGCTCTACCTGATCATTATTATTATTATTCATATTATTATAAGTACAGAGTACTGCTGGTTTTCTACTCTACCTGATCATTATTAATATTATTATAAGTACAGAGTACTGCTGGTTTTCTGCTCTACCTGATCATTATTATTATTATTCATATTATTATAAGTACAGAGTACTGCTGGTTTTCTGCTCTACCTGATCATTATTATTATTATTCATATTATTATAAGTACAGAGTACTGCTGGTTTTCTACTCTACCTGATCATTATTAATATTATTATAAGTACAGAGTACTGCTGGTTTTCTGCTCTACCTGATCATTATTATTATTATTCATATTATTATAAGTACAGAGTATTGCTGGTTTTCTGCTCTACCTGATCATTATTAATATTATTATAAGTACAGAGTACTGCTGGTTTTCTGCTCTACCTGATCATTATTAATATTATTATAAGTACAGAGTACTGCTGGTTTTCTAATTGATAATTAACTGCACCCAGCTAGTGTCCCAGATCAAAATCATTCCCAAATTAGAAGAGAATATTTTTTTAAAAAGCAGAGGAACTGGCTTTGATGAGGAAAATGTGAATCAACCTTCTTGTCTCCACTGAGTCCAAGAGAGAAACACCAGAAATGTCGCACTGACAAATCAACACTCGGTAACGCTGGCCAATCAGCTGTGTAGTGGATGGGATTCTACCGCTGCTAGAGGATCATAAACTGGAGCTATACTGTCAAGGTTCTGTGGGGGAGTTTAAACTTCCTTAGCCCACTATGTGTGTGTGTGTGTCTGTAGTGTGTGTGTGTGTGTGTGTGTGTCTGTAGTGTGTGTGTGTGTGTGTGTGTGTGTGTGTGTGTGTGTGTGTGTGTGTGTGTGTGTGTGTGTGTGTCTGTAGTGTGTGTGTGTGTGTGTGTGCCCCTGCTCTCTGCCCCCCACTCCTCTAAACCTCTCTCTCTCTCTCTCTCTGATCTAAGCACCATGGATCAGCCGTGTTTCCATCCTGCAGTCCAGCTCTACATCCCAGTGTAGTGTAGGTGTGTCCTGGGCCCCGAGCAGGCCGCACAGTAGACGGACCGTTCACTTCTATTGGTCAGCACTGTCCACAACGCCTCGAGAGCTTCGTTACTACGGTTACAATGGCGTGGTAAAACAATCATTATTATTATTACGTCCCGGAGAGTTTCCCCCCCCCCCAGGAAATAACTCCAGGCCTCTGTAACAGCCTGATACATCGGGATAAATACGTACCTGGAGATGATTTAAGGACACAAAACAAAAACAGGACATTAGATGTTAATGGAGACAGGATGAGGACAACAGATCCATAGAGGTAGATAGAAGGCCCATGCTAAAACAGGTTTTTGGGGGCACTAGAGTTGTCTATCAAAGTCTATGGGACAGTATGTCCATAGAGGTAGATAGAAGGCCCATGCTAAAAACACATTTTTTGTGTCACTAGAGTTGTCCATCAAAGTCTATGGGACAGTACCTCCATAGAGGTCGATAGAGGGCCTTTCTTTACATCTGTGTCTTAATGGCTTCTGTGACAGCATGGGCAGCGTCATTGAGGGCCTTCTCATAATTTAAGCAAGTAGCCTTGGCTCAAGCCTTGGCTTTGGTCTTTGGTATGACTCGGCCGGGGATCGAACTCCCAACCTTTCACTCTCAAGGACGAGACAAGACCCCTGAGTTTGGTCTCCATTTTAAAAGTAGTTAATTTCTTATTTTTCTTATTTCAGTAAACAAACTGAGCGCCTGCCAAATGAACCTGTTAATTAAAGTCAAGCTTGGTGATTTACTATCAAATTAAAGTCAAGCTTGGTGATTTACTATCAACTGAACCTGTTTATTAAAGTCAAGCTTGGTGATTTACTATCAACTGAACCTGTATAAAGTCAAGCTTGGTGATTTACTATCAACTGAACCTGTTAATTAAAGTCAAGCTTGGTGATTTACTATCAACTGAACCTGTTTAAAGTCAAGCTTGGTGATTTACTATCAACTGAACCTGTTTATTAAAGTCAAGCTTGGTGATTTACTATCAACTGAACCTGTTTATTAAAGTCAAGCTTGGTGATTTACTATCAACTGAACCTGTTAATTAAAGTCAAGCTTGGTGATTTACTATCAACTGAACCTGTTTATTAAAGTCAAGCTTGGTGATTTACTATCAACTGAACCTGTTTATTAAAGTCAAGCTTGGTGATTTACTATCAACTGAACCTGTTTATTAAAGTCAAGCTTGGTGATTTACTATCAACTGAACCTGTTAATTAAAGTCAAGCTTGGTGATTTACTATCAACTGAACCTGTTTATTAAAGTCAAGCTTGGTGATTTACTATCAACTGAACCTGTTTAAAGTCAAGCTTGGTGATTTACTATCAACTGAACCTGTTTATTAAAGTCAAGCTTGGTGATTTACTATCAACTGAACCTGCTTATTAAAGTCAAGCTTGGTGATTTACTATCAACTGAACCTGTTTATTAAAGTCAAGCTTGGTGATTTACTATCAACTGAACCTGTTTATTAAAGTCAAGCTTGGTGATTTACTATCAACTGAACCTGTTTATTAAAGTCAAGCTTGGTGATTTACTATCAACTGAACCTGTTAATTAAAGTCAAGCTTGGTGATTTACTATCAACTGAACCTGTTTATTAAAGTCAAGCTTGGTGATTTACTATCAACTGAACCTGTTTATTAAAGTCAAGCTTGGTGATTTACTATCAACTGAACCTGTTTATTAAAGTCAAGCTTGGTGATTTACTATCAACTGAACCTGTTTATTAAAGTCAAGCTTGGTGATTTACTATCAACTGAACCTGTTTAAAGTCAAGCTTGGTGATTTACTATCAACTGAACCTGTTTATTAAAGTCAAGCTTGGTGATTTACTATCAACTGAACCTGTTTATTAAAGTCAAGCTTGGTGATTTACTATCAACTGAACCTGTTAATTAAAGTCAAGCTTGGTGATTTACTATCAACTGAACCTGTTTATTAAAGTCAAGCTTGGTGATTTACTATCAACTGAACCTGTTTAAAGTCAAGCTTGGTGATTTACTATCAACTGAACCTGTTTATTAAAGTCAAGCTTGGTGATTTACTATCAGCTGAACCTGTTTATTAAAGTCAAGCTTGGTGATTTACTATCAACTGAACCTGTTAATTAAAGTCAAGCTTGGTGATTTACTATCAAATTAAAGTCAAGCTTGGTGATTTACTATCAACTGAACCTGTTTATTAAAGTCAAGCTTGGTGATTTACAGGCTCCTGCAGTTACGGAATGTTAAACTAAGCAGTGTAATTCATTGGCTGATCCTTCCTAATGACCCGGATGGAGTTATGTGAACGACCCTTCCTTAACCCACAGGAAGTCCCACCCAGTTGACTACTTAAAGAAATGGTGAATGTCCTCAATGTCTCTGGCCATTGCTAAAAACAGGCTTTGTGGCACTAGAGTTGTCTATCAAAGTCTATGGGACAGTACCTCCATAGAGGTAGATAGAGGGCCCATGCTAAAAACAGGGTTTGTGGCACTAGAGCTATCTATCTACGTTTATGGGACAGTAGGTCCATAGAGGTAGATAGAGGGCCCATGCTAAAAACAGGCTTTGTGGCATTAGAGCTATTTATCTACGTTTATGGGACAGTAGGTCCATAGAGGTAGATAGAGGGCCCATGCTAAAAACAGGCTTTGTGGCATTAGAGCTATCTATCTATGTTTATGGGACAGTAGATCCATAGAGGTAGATAGGGGGCCCATGCTAAAAACAGTCTTAGGGAACACTAGAGCTGTCTATTTAAGTCTATGGGACAATAGAACTGAAGCTGACATAAAGTAGGTGGCTATGCTGTGATTCCCTAGCCTCTATGCTAGCTTCACGCGCTCTGCGGAATCTCGGAATCTCGGAAACATTCCGACGGGGAATCCGAGGGGGTTACAAGATTGTAACTCTAGTTTCCCCGTTTGTAGTTCCGACTCGGAAATTGTGCATTTCCGATCGTTCCGCGAGGACGTGAAGGCAGCACAGAACATACAGACATAGAATGTAAATGTAAACATCTAGGTGAACACACAATCTATTAAAAACCCTATTTCTAGGCCCTGCCTCTATCTCTGTCTCTAAACTCCGGGCCATGTATGTCGACACCGACAGCGTATTCAACCCAGGGAATCGGTGTAGCTCAAGATAGTGTTAGCTCTCTGAGCTAAAGCCCCCTTTGTGTAGAGGGGGGGGGGCATCAGCTCTAGGGAGCTAACACGAGTTCTTAAGGTCACCAAAAGCGATTCTTCGCTCCAGCGAAATTCTCAATGGGACTGGAACATCGTACATAAAAAAAACTATTTTTTTAATTTATTTTTTATTTATCAAATCAATGTTATTTTATTTTTATATTTATTTATAACTATAATTCTTAACATGCTGAGAGTATGAACAGTAAAATATTACCTTGTTGTCAGACAGTCCCGTGACCTGGTCTACAAACTCCTCCTGGATCATGAAGGCAGCCAGGTTGGCTGTGTAGGAGGCCAGGAAGATGACGGCGAAGAAGGCCCACACCGACACTATGAACTTACTGGTGGTGCCTTTAGGGTTCTGAACCGGGACAGAGTTGTTGAACACCAGACCCCACAGCAGCCACACCGCCTTACCCATAGTGAACGATGGGCCGTGGGGGTCTGGAGGGAGGGAGGGAGGGAGGGAGGGAAGGAAGGAAGGAAGGAAGGAAGGAAGGAAGGAAGGAAGGAAGGAAGGAAGGAAGGAAGGAAGGAAGGATGGAAGGGACCGAGGGAGGGAGGGAGGGAGGGAGGTAGGGAGGTAGGGAGGGAGGGAGGGAGGGAGGGAGGGAGGGATGGAGGGAGGGAGGGAGGGAGGGAGGGAGGGAGGGAGGGAGGGAGGGAGGGAGGGAGGGAGGGAGGGAGGGAGGGAGGGAAGGAAGGAAAAGGTAAATTCAGACTTAAAAAGATATGTGTGTGTGTGTGTGTGTGTGTGTGTGTGTTTGTGTGTGTACCTACCTCTACCCTGTGCCAGGTTCCTGTTAAAGCCCAGAGGGCTGATGTATTCAAACATGAACACAGCCATCGCTGTTACCAACAACAGCATCACAAACATCATGATCCACACCGTCGCACTGAATGGCTCTGAAACACACAGAGAGAGACAGAGAGAAGAGACATGAATACACACAAACATCAGATTACATACACACAGAGACACACATCAGATTAGATACACACAGAGACACAGAGACACACATCAGATTAGATACACACAGAGACACAGAGACACACATCAGATTAGATACACACAGAGACATACATCAGATTAGATACACACAGAGACACACAGAGACACACATCAGATTAGATACACACAGAAACACAGAGAGACACACATCAGATTAGATACACACAGAGACACAGAGAGACACACATCAGATTAGATACACACAGAGACAGAGAGAGACACACAGACACACATCAGATTAGATACACACAGAGACACACAACAAACACTCCACTGCCCCCCCCCCCCCAGCACAATGTAAGAGGGAGAGTAAAGTAATGTTGTCACCAGTCCTGTTAGTGGTGCTGTATAGACCAGTCCTGTTAGTGGTGCTGTGTAGATCAGTCCTGTTAGTGGTGCTGTATAGATCAGTCCTGTTAGTGGTGCTGTATAGACCAGTCCTGTTAGTGGTGCTGTATAGAGCAGTCCTGTTAGTGGTGCTGTGTAGATCAGTCCTGTTAGTGGTGCTGTGTAGATCAGTCCTGTTAGTGGTGCTGTATAGACCAGTCCTGTTAGTGGTGCTGTGTAGATCAGTCCTGTTAGTGGTGCTGTATAGATCAGTCCTGTTAGTGGTGCTGTATAGATCAGTTCTGTTAGTGGTGCTGTATAGATCAGTCCTGTCTTCCTCCATACTGTTAGTGGTGCTGTGTAGACCAGTCCTGTTAGTGGTGCTGTATAGACCAGTCCTGTTAGTGGTGCTGTATAGACCAGTCCTGTTAGTGGTGCTGTGTAGACCAGTCCTGTTAGTGGTGCTGTATAGACCAGTCCTGTTAGTGGTGCTGTATAGACCAGTCCTGTTAGTGGTGCTGTATAGACCAGTCCTGTTAGTGGTGCTGTATAGATCAGTTCTGTTAGTGGTGCTGTATAGATCAGTCCTTTTCGTGGTGCTGTATAGATCAGTCCTGTTAGTGGTGCTGTATAGATCAGTCCTGTTAGTGGTGCTGTATAGATCAGTCCTGTTAGTGGTGCTGTATAGATCAGTCCTGTTAGTGGTGCTGTGTAGACCAGCCATGTTAGTGGTGCTGTATAGACCAGTCCTGTTAATGGTGCTGTATAGATCAGTCCTGTTAATGGTGCTGTATAGACCAGTCCTGTTAGTGGTGCTGTATAGATCAGTCCTGTTAGTGGTGCTGTGTAGATCAGTCCTGTTAGTGGTGCTGTATAGACCAGTCCTGTTAGTGGTGCTGTATAGACCAGTCCTGTTAGTGGTGCTGTATAGATCAGTCCTGTTAGTGGTGCTGTATAGATCAGTCCTGTTAGTGGTGCTGTGTAGATCAGTCCTGTTAGTGGTGCTGTATAGATCAGTCCTGTTAGTGGTGCTGTATAGACCAGTCCTGTTAGTGGTGCTGTATAGACCAGTCCTGTTAGTGGTGCTGTATAGACCAGTCCTGTTAGTGGTGCTGTATAGACCAGTCCTGTTAGTGGTGCTGTATTGATCAGTCCTGTTAGTGGTGCTGTGTAGATCAGTCCTGTTAGTGGTGCTGTATAGACCAGTCCTGTTAGTGGTGCTGTATAGACCAGTCCTGTTAGTGGTGCTGTGTAGACCAGTCCTGTTAGTGGTGCTGTATAGACCAGTCCTGTTAGTGGTGCTGTATTGATCAGTCCTGTTAGTGGTGCTGTATAGATCAGTCCTGTTAGTGGTGCTGTATAGACCAGTCCTGTTAGTGGTGCTGTATAGATCAGTCCTGTTAGTGGTGCTGTATTGATCAGTCCTGTTAGTGGTGCTGTGTAGATCAGTCCTGTTAGTGGTGCTGTATAGACCAGTCCTGTTAGTGGTGCTGTATAGACCAGTCCTGTTAGTGGTGCTGTATAGACCAGTCCTGTTAGTGGTGCTGTATAGACCAGTCCTGTTAGTGGTGCTGTATTGATCAGTCCTGTTAGTGGTGCTGTATAGATCAGTCCTGTTAGTGGTGCTGTATAGACCAGTCCTGTTAGTGGTGCTGTATTGATCAGTCCTGTTAGTGGTGCTGTATAGATCAGTCCTGTTAGTGGTGCTGTATAGACCAGTCCTGTTAGTGGTGCTGTATAGATCAGTCCTGTTAGTGGTGCTGTATAGACCAGTCCTGTTAGTGGTGCTGTATAGACCAGTCCTGTTAGTGGTGCTGTATAGACCAGTCCTGTTAGTGGTGCTGTATTGATCAGTCCTGTTAGTGGTGCTGTATAGATCAGTCCTGTTAGTGGTGCTGTATAGACCAGTCCTGTTAGTGGTGCTGTATAGATCAGTCCTGTTAGTGGTGCTGTGTAGATCAGTCCTGTTAGTGGTGCTGTATAGATCAGTCCTGTTAGTGGTGCTGTATAGACCAGTCCTGTTAGTGGTGCTGTATAGACCAGTCCTGTTAGTGGTGCTGTATAGACCAGTCCTGTTAGTGGTGCTGTATAGATCAGTCCTGTTAGTGGTGCTGTATAGACCAGTCCTGTTAGTGGTGCTGTATAGACCAGTCCTGTTAGTGGTGCTGTATAGATCAGTCCTGTTAGTGGTGCTGTATAGATCAGTCCTGTTAGTGGTGCTGTATAGATCAGTCCTGTTAGTGGTGCTGTATAGACCAGTCCTGTTAGTGGTGCTGTATAGACCAGTCCTGTTAGTGGTGCTGTATAGATCAGTCCTGTTAGTGGTGCTGTGTAGATCAGTCCTGTTAGTGGTGCTGTATAGATCAGTCCTGTTAGTGGTGCTGTATAGACCAGTCCTGTTAGTGGTGCTGTATAGACCAGTCCTGTTAGTGGTGCTGTATAGACCAGTCCTGTTAGTGGTGCTGTATAGATCAGTCCTGTTAGTGGTGCTGTATAGACCAGTCCTGTTAGTGGTGCTGTATAGACCAGTCCTGTTAGTGGTGCTGTATAGATCAGTCCTGTTAGTGGTGCTGTGTAGATCAGTCCTGTTAGTGGTGCTGTATAGACCAGTCCTGTTAGTGGTGCTGTATAGACCAGTCCTGTTAGTGGTGCTGTATAGATCAGTCCTGTTAGTGGTGCTGTATAGATCAGTCCT
This sequence comes from Oncorhynchus clarkii lewisi, assembly GCF_045791955.1. NCBI lineage: Eukaryota > Metazoa > Chordata > Actinopteri > Salmoniformes > Salmonidae > Oncorhynchus > Oncorhynchus clarkii. The sequence continues at coordinate 50,387 of NW_027257952.1, forward strand.
GTTAGTGGTGCTGTATAGACCAGTCCTGTTAGTGGTGCTGTATAGACCAGTCCTGTTAGTGGTGCTGTGTAGATCAGTCCTGTTAGTGGTGCTGTATAGACCAGTCCTGTTAGTGGTGCTGTATAGATCAGTCCTGTTAGTGGTGCTGTGTAGATCAGTCCTGTTAGTGGTGCTGTATAGACCAGTCCTGTTAGTGGTGCTGTATAGACCAGTCCTGTTAGTGGTGCTGTATAGACCAGTCCTGTTAGTGGTGCTGTATAGATCAGTTCTGTTAGTGGTGCTGTATAGACCAGTCCTGTTAGTGGTGCTGTATAGACCAGTCCTGTTAGTGGTGCTGTATAGACCAGTCCTGTTAGTGGTGCTGTGTAGATCAGTCCTGTTAGTGGTGCTGTATAGACCAGTCCTGTTAGTGGTGCTGTGTAGATCAGTCCTGTTAGTGGTGCTGTATAGACCAGTCCTGTTAGTGGTGCTGTATAGATCAGTCCTGTTAGTGGTGCTGTATAGACCAGTCCTGTTAGTGGTGCTGTGTAGATCAGTCCTGTTAGTGGTGCTGTATAGACCAGTCCTGTTAGTGGTGCTGTATAGACCAGTCCTGTTAGTGGTGCTGTATAGACCAGTCCTGTTAGTGGTGCTGTGTAGACCAGTCCTGTTAGTGGTGCTGTATAGACCAGTCCTGTTAGTGGTGCTGTATAGATCAGTCCTGTTAGTGGTGCTGTATAGACCAGTCCTGTTAGTGGTGCTGTATAGACCAGTCCTGTTAGTGGTGCTGTATAGATCAGTCCTGTTAGTGGTGCTGTATAGATCAGTTCTGTTAGTGGTGCTGTATAGACCAGTCCTGTTAGTGGTGCTGTATAGATCAGTCCTGTTAGTGGTGCTGTATAGACCAGTCCTGTTAGTGGTGCTGTATAGATCAGTTCTGTTAGTGGTGCTGTATAGATCAGTCCTTTTCGTGGTGCTGTATAGATCAGTTCTGTTAGTGGTGCTGTATAGATCAGTCCTGTTAGTGGTGCTGTATAGACCAGTCCTGTTAGTGGTGCTGTATAGATCAGTCCTGTTAGTGGTGCTGTATAGACCAGTCCTGTTAGTGGTGCTGTATAGACCAGTCCTGTTAGTGGTGCTGTATAGACCAGTCCTGTTAGTGGTGCTGTGTAGACCAGTCCTGTTAGTGGTGCTGTATAGACCAGTCCTGTTAGTGGTGCTGTATAGATCAGTCCTGTTAGTGGTGCTGTATAGATCAGTCCTGTTAGTGGTGCTGTATAGACCAGTCCTGTTAGTGGTGCTGTATAGATCAGTCCTGTTAGTGGTGCTGTATAGATCAGTCCTGTTAGTGGTGCTGTATAGATCAGTCCTGTTAGTGGTGCTGTATAGACCAGTCCTGTTAGTGGTGCTGTATAGATCAGTCCTGTTAGTGGTGCTGTATAGATCAGTCCTGTTAGTGGTGCTGTATAGACCAGATGCAGCACGTATTAACAGAATATGAGAGGGACAGTTCTGTTTTAAAAAAAAAATGTTTGATAAACACAATCTGTCAGGTGGTGAAACAACACAGACAACCCAAATGTCCCCAAAAACACGGGGAGGGTTACCAAGGAAGGCGGACGGGGAGACGGTTCCGTTGCTACGGGAGACCATGACGCTTATTCCAGTTTCCACGAACGGGACGGAGAAATCGATGACCTCAGAACGCTCCTCATTGATCGTCAGAGAGCCGACGGCCATGACAGCTTTCTTATAGACCACCTGGGAGGGAGGGAGGGAGGGAGGCAAGGAAGGAGAGGGGGAGGAGAAAGAGAAGGAGAAAGGGAGGGACAGCAGGGGGAGAAAGACAAGGAGAGAGAAGGAGAGAGGGAGGAGAGAGGGAAGGAGAGAGGGAGGAGATGGGGAGAGAGGGAGGAGGGAGGGAAGGAGAGATAGAAGGAGAGAGGGAGGAGGGAGGGAAGGAGAGAGAAGGAGAGAGGGAGGAGAGAGGGAAGGAGATACGGAGGAGAGAGGGAAGAGAGATGGAAGGAGAGAGGAAGGAGGGAGGGAAGGAGAGAGGGAGGAGAGAGGGAGGAGAGAGGGGAGGAGAGAGGGAGGAGGGAGGGAAGGAGAGAGGGAAGGAAAGAAGGAGGAGAGCAGGAAGGAGAGAGGGAGGGGAGGGATGTAGGGAGGGAGGGAGGGAGGGAGGGAGGAAACGATAGAGGGAGGAGGGAGGGAGAGTGGGGGGAGAAAGACATGGAGAGAGATGGAGTGAAGGAGGGAGAGACAGGTTCTGGGTTAATCTTTAATCTAGTGTGTTAGCGTGTTGTTGTTGATGTCGTTAGTAGGAAGTCACTGCTGTATATTATAATGCTACAGTATAATGCTGAGACTAGCCTTTAGCCGTTAGCTAAACACAGTAAAATTATGTTACAGTACATCGCTGAGACTAGCCTTTAGCCATTAGCTAAACACAGTAAAATGATGCTACAGTATATTGCTGAGACTAGCCTTTAGCCCTTAGCTAAACACAGTAAAATGATACTACAGTATATTGCTAAGACTAGCCTTTAGCCATTAGCTAAACACAGTAAAATGATACTACAGTATATTGCTGAGACTAGCCTTTAGCCATTAGCTAAACACAGTAAAATGATGCTACAGTATATTGCTGAGACTAGGCTTTAGCCATTAGCTAAACACAGTAAAATGATGCTACAGTATATTGCTGAGACTAGCCTTTAGCCATTAGCTAAACACAGCAAAATGATACTACAGTATAATGCTGAGACTAGCCTTTAGCCATTAGCTGAACACAGTAAAATGATGCTACAGTATATTGCTGAGACTAGCCTTTAGCCATTAGCTAAACACAGTAAAATGATGCTACAGTATATTGCTGAGACTAGCCTTTAGCCATTAGCTAAACACAGCAAAATGATACTACAGTATAATGCTGAGACTAGCCTTTAGCCATTAGCTGAACACAGTAAAATGATGCTACAGTATATTGCTGAGACTAGCCTTTAGCCATTAGCTAAACACAGTAAAATGATGCTACAGTATATTGCTGAGACTAGCCTTTAGCCATTAGCTAAACACAGTAAAATGATACTACAGTATAATGCTGAGACTAGCCTTTAGCCGTTAGCTAAACACAGTAAAATGATGCTACAGTATAATGCTGAGACTAGCCTTTAGCCATTAGCTAAACACAGTAAAATGATGCTACAGTATAATGCTGAGACTAGCCTTTAGCCGTTAGCTGCGTAAACTACGATGTTGTTTTAACTATGAGACAGGACAGAGTAAACTAATAATCACCTGTATGATATTATGACATATTATAATTATTATTAATCACTCACCTCTCCCACCATCCCGTTCCACACGTTGTTGATCTTCTTCCCATGTTTACCGTTGGTAACCAGGTAGAGATCGTAGGTGAACTTCACATACTTTGCGATCTTCTTCAGGATGTCGATGCAGAATCCTTTACAGCACTTTTTAATGTAGGTCCCGCCCGCCTCTGTGGTGTTGCTGTGGAAACGCAACAATAATGACATCTGTGATTGGCTGAAACTTTAATACCACTTCTTTATATAGACATCTTTCATTGGCTGAAGATTTCAGAATCCCCCCAACATGGACACGTCATTGGCTGAAGATTTCAGAACCCCCCCCCCCCCTCCCCAACATGGACACGTCATTGGCTGAAGATTTCAGAACCCCCCCAACATGGACACGTCATTGGCTGAAGATTTCAGAGGTCTGTCTGTATCCATGATGCTACTGTAACAGAATACGTCTGTCTCCATGATGCTACTGTAACAGAATAGATCTGTCTGTCTCCATGATGCTACTGTAACAGAATAGGTCTGTCTCCATGATGGTACTGTAACAGAATAGGTCTGTCTGTCTCCATGATGCTACTGTAACAGAATAGGTCTGTCTGTCTCCATGATGCTACTGTAACAGAATAGGTCTGTCTCCATGATGCTACTGTAACAGAATAGGTCTGTCTGTCTCCATGATGCTACTGTAACAGAATACGTCTGTCTCCATGATGCTACTGTAACAGAATAGGTCTGTCTGTCTCCATGATGCTACTGTAACAGAATAGGTCTGTCTGTCTCCATGATGCTACTGTAACAGAATACGTCTGTCTCCATGATGCTACTGTAACAGAATACGTCTGTCTCCATGATGCTACTGTAACAGAATAGGTCTGTCTGTCTCCATGATGCTACTGTAACAGAATAGATCTGTCTGTCTCCATGATGCTACTGTAACAGAATAGGTCTGTCTCCATGATGGTACTGTAACAGAATAGGTCTGTCTGTCTCCATGATGCTACTGTAACAGAATAGGTCTGTCTGTCTCCATGATGCTACTGTAACAGAATAGGTCTGTCTGTCTCCATGATGCTACTGTAACAGAATAGGTCTGTCTGTCTCCATGATGCTACTGTAACAGAATAGGTCTGTCTCCATGATGCTACTGTAACAGAATAGGTCTGTCTCCATGATGCTACCGTAACAGAATAGATCTGTCTGTCTCCATGATGCTACTGTAACAGAATAGGTCTGTCTCCATGATGCTACTGTAACAGAATAGGTCTGTCTCCATGATGGTACTGTAACAGAGTAGGTCTGTCTGTCTCCATGATGCTACTGTAACAGAATAGGTCTGTCTGTATCCATGATGCTACTGTAACAGAATACGTCTGTCTCCATGATGCTACTGTAACAGAATAGATCTGTCTGTCTCCATGATGCTACTGTAACAGAATAGGTCTGTCTCCATGATGCTACTGTAACAGAATAGGTCTGTCTCCATGATGGTACTGTAACAGAATAGGTCTGTCTGTCTCCATGATGCTACTGTAACAGAATAGGTCTGTCTGTCTCCATGATGCTACTGTAACAGAATAGGTCTGTCTGTCTCCATGATGCTACTGTAACAGAATAGGTCTGTCTGTCTCCATGATGCTACTGTAACAGAATAGATCTGTCTGTCTCCATGATGCTACTGTAACAGAATAGGTCTGTCTGTCTCCATGATGCTACTGTAACAGAATAGGTCTGTCTGTCTCCATGATGCTACTGTAACAGAATAGGTATATCTGTCTCCATGATGCTACTGTAACAGAATAGGTCTGTCTGTCTCCATGATGCTACTGTAACAGAATAGGTCTGTCTGTCTCCATGATGCTACTGTAACAGAATAGGTCTGTCTGTCTCCATGATGCTACAGTAACAGAATAGGTCTGTCTCCATGATGCTACTGTAACAGAATAGATATGTCTGTCTCCATGATGCTACTGTAACAGAATAGGTCTGTCTGTCTCCATGATGCTACTGTAACAGAGTAGGTCTGTCTGTCTCCATGATGCTACTGTAACAGAATAGGTCTGTCTGTCTCCATGATGCTACTGTAACAGAATAGGTCTGTCTGTCTCCATGATGCTACTGTAACAGAATAGGTCTGTCTCCATGATGCTACCGTAACAGAATAGATCTGTCTGTCTCCATGATGCTACTGTAACAGAATAGGTCTGTCTCCATGATGCTACTGTAACAGAATAGGTCTGTCTCCATGATGGTACTGTAACAGAGTAGGTCTGTCTGTCTCCATGATGCTACTGTAACAGAGTAGGTCTATCTGTCTCCATGATGCTACTGTAACAGAATAGGTCTGTCTGTCTCCATGATGCTACTGTAACAGAATAGGTCTGTCTGTCTCCATCCCCTCTCTCCTCTCCTCCTCTCTCACCTCCTATCTCCTCCTCTTTCTATACTTCCTTCCTAGCCATCCCCAGTCCCCGGCCCAGAGACGCTGATCTAACTCTTGTTAATTTAAATGGTCCTCGCTCTCCACAGGAGCAGAATGGACAGACAGCAGGTAGCTGTTTACAAACCTTTATAATCACACTGTCCTTAGGAGATTGATAGGCAAAGTGTAACATATTACTATATTATATTATTACATGGAGTCTTCTGTATTGTATTATGGGAGCAATGCACTGCACTGCACTGTACTGCACTGCACTGTACTGACTCACTGTACTGCACTGTACTGTACTGACTCACTGTACTGTACTGCACTGTACTGACTCACTGTACTGTACTGCACTGTACTGACTCACTGTACTGCACTGCACTGTACTGACTCACTGTACTGCACTGTACTGACTCACTGTACTGTACTGTACTGACTCACTGTACTGCACTGCACTGTACTGCCCTGCACTGTACTGCACTGTACTGTACTGACTCACTGTACTGCACTGCACTGTACTGTACTGACTCACTGTACTGTACTGTACTGACTCACTGTACTGACTCACTGTACTGTACTGACTCACTGTACTGCACTGCACTGTACTGTACTGACTCACTGTACTGTACTGTACAGACTCACTGTACTGACTCACTGTACTGTACTGACTCACTGTACTGACTCACTGTACTGTACTGACTCACTGCACTGCACTGCACTGCACTGCACTACACTGTACTGTACTGACTCACTGTACTGTACTGACTTCATGTACTGTACTGTACTGACTTCATGTACTGTACTGTACTGACTTACTGTACTGTACTAACTCACTGTACTGTACTGACTCACTGTACTGACTCGCTGTACTGACTCACTGTACTGACTCACTGTACTGTACTGACTCACTGTACTGTACTGACTCACTGTACTGACTCACTGTGATGTACTGACTCACTGTACTGACTCACTGTGATGTACTGACTCACTGTACTGACTTACTGTACGGACTCACTTTACTGACTCACTTTACTGACTCACTGTACTGACTTACTGTACAGTAATGTACTGTACTGTAATGACTCACTGTACTGTAATGACTCACTGTACTGTATTGTACTGTATTGTACTGTACTGACGCACTGCACTCATTTACTGTAATGACTTACAGTACTGTAATGTACTGTACTTACTCACTGTACTGACTCACTGTACTGACTCACTGTACTGACTCAATGTACTGCACTGTAGTGACTCACTGTACTGTACTGCACTGACTCACTGTACTGTACTGCACTGTACTGTACTGTACTGACTCACTGTACTGACTTACTGTACTGTAATGTACTGTACTGACTCACTGTATTGACTCACAGTACTGTACTGACTCACTGTATTGTACTGACTCACTGTACTGACTCACTGTACTGACTCACTGTAATGTACTGAATCACTGAACTGACTCACTGTAATGTACTGACTCACTGTACTGACTCAATATACTGTACTGACTCACTGTACTGACTCGCTGTACTGTACTGACTCACTGTACTGTACTGACTTACTGTACTGTACTGACTCACTGTACTGTACTGACTCACTGTACTGTACTGGTTCGCTGTACTGACTAACTGTACTGTACTGACTCACTGCACTAACTCACTGTACTGACTCACTGTACTGTACTGACTCACTGCACTAACTCACTGTACTGACTTACTATACTGACTCACTGTACTGTACTGACTCACTGTACTGACTCACTGCAATGTACTGACTCACTGTACTGACTCAGAGTTGTGAAGAGTTGTGGTGATTGGTGCAGAGATGGGCAGATTTGATCAGAGTTGTGCTGATTGGTGCAGAGGTGGGCAGAGTTGATCAGAGTTGTGCTGATTGGTGCAGAGGGGGGCAGAGTTGATCAGAGTTGTGCTGTTTGGTGCAGAGGGGGGCAGAGTTGTTTCTCTCCCTCTTTTCCAGCTCTCCTCTCCTCTCCTCTCCTTCCCTCCCTCCCTCTCCTCTCCTTTCCTCACCCCTCCTCTCGTTCCCTCTCTCCTCTCCTTCCCTCTCCTCTTCTCTCATTCCCTCACCCTGCTCTCATTCCCTCACCCCTCCTCTCCTTCCCTCACCCCTACTCTCATTCCCCCTCTCCTCTCCTCTCCTCTCCTCTCCTCTCCTCTCCTCTCCTCTCCTCTCCTCTCCCCTCCTCTCCCGTCCTCTCCTCTCCTCTCTTCTCGTTCCCTCTCTCCTCTCCTTTCCTTCCCTCTCCTCTCCTCTCCTTCCCTCCCTCCCTCCCTCTCCTCTCCTTTCCTCACCCCTCCTCTCGTTCCCTCTCTCCTCTCCTTCCCTCTTCTCTTCTCTCATTCCCTCACCCTGCTCTCATTCCCTCACCCCTCCTCTCCTTCCCTCACCCCTACTCTCATTCCCCCTCTCCTCTCCTCTCCTCTCCTCTCCTCTCCTCTCCTCTCCTCTCCTCTGTGATAGTTCTCCATGGGTAATCACCCAGCCATCTGTGTGTGTGAATCTAAGACAGCATTGTTCAAAAACAAACAAACACACACCTGGGACCCTCATTTAACTTGTAGATATATTGTAATGGGGAAGAGATGTCCTTTAGCCGTCAAACTGACCAACTAAAGTCCAAACAGCACTTCTATAAAAGTCACAACATTCTCTACAACTAAGGGGCTCTGGGACTAAAGTATTTAGAAATCTAACCACTAAAGTCCAAACAGCACTTCTATAAAAGTCACAACGTTCTCTAGGGGCTCTGGGACTAAAGTATCAGAAATCGAAGGGATGGTGAGGGGAGAGAGATAGAGAGATAAACAGACAGAGAGACACGGAGAGATGGATATATATACAGTGCCTTGCGAAAGTATTCGGCCCCCTTGAACTTTGCGACCTTTTGCCACATTTCAGGCTTCAAACATAAAGATATAAAACTGTATTTTTTGTGAAGAATCAACAACAAGTGGGACACAATCATGAAGTGGAACGACATTTATTGGATATTTCAAACTTTTTTAACAAATCAAAAACTGAAAAATTGGGCGTGCAAAATTATTCAGCCCCCTTAAGTTAATACTTTGTAGCGCCACCTTTTGCTGAGATTACAGCTGTTAGTCGCTTGGGGTATGTCTCTATCAGTTTTGCACATCGAGAGACTGACATTTTTTCCCATTCCTCCTTGCAAAACAGCTCGAGCTCAGTGAGGTTAAATGGAGAGCATTTGTGAACAGCAGTTTTCAGTTCTTTCCACAGATTCTCGATTGGATTCAGGTCTGGACTATGACTTGGCCATTCTAACACCTGGATATGTTTATTTTTGAACCATTTCATTGTAGATTTTGCTTTATGTTTTGGATCATTGTCTTGTTGGAAGACACATCTCCGTCCCAGTCTCAGGTCTTTTGCAGACTCCATCAGGTTTTCTTCCAGAATGGTCCTGTATTTGGCTCCATCCATCTTCCCATCAATTTTAACCATCTTCCCTGTCCCTGCTGAAGAAAAGCAGGCCCAAACCATGATGCTGCCACCACCATGTTTGACAGTGGGGATGGTGTATTCATGGTGATGAGGTGTGTTGCTTTTACGCCAAACATAACGTTTTGCATTGTTGCCAAAAAGTTCAATTTTGGTTTCATCTGACCAGAGCACCTTCTTCCACATGTTTGGTGTGTCTCCCAGGTGGCTTGTGGCAAACTTTAAACAACACTTTTTATGGATATCTTTAAGAAATGGCTTTCTTCTTGCCACTCTTCCATAAAGGCCAGATTTGTGCAATATACGACTGATTGTTGTCCTATGGACAGAGTCTCCCACCTCAGCTGTAGATCTCTGCAGTTCATCCAGAGTGATCATGGGCCTCTTGG
>NW_027257952.1:65000-87500 GCF_045791955.1 Oncorhynchus clarkii lewisi
AAAGTAGTTCCTGAGTATGTAGTGGTGTAGAGTCCCAGGGTAGTGGTGAGGCTGTCCCAGGGTAGTGGTTAGGCCGTCCTAGTTCAGTTAGACCAGGGCAGAAAGTAGCTCCTGGGTAGGTAGTGGTGTAGAGTCCCAGGGTAGTGGTGAGGCTGTCCCACTTCAGTTAGTCTAGACAGAAAGTAGTTCCTGAGTATGTAGTGGTGTAGAGTCCCAGGGTAGTGGTGAGGCTGTCCCAGGGTAGTGGTTAGGCCGTCCTAGTTCAGTTAGACCAGGGCAGAAAGTAGTTCCTGGGTAGGTAGTGGTGTAGAGTCCCAGGGTAGTGGTTAGGCTGTCCCATGGTTGTGGTTAGGCTGTCCCAGGATAGTGGTTAGGCTGTCCCATGGTAGTGGTTAGGCTGTCCCAGTTCAGTTAAACCAGACAGAAAGTAGTTCCTGAGTATGTAGTGGTGTAGAATCCCAGGGTAGTGGTTAGGCTGTCCCATGGTAGTGGTTAGGCTGTCCCAGTTCAGTTAGACCAGACAGAAAGTAGTTCCTGAGTAGGTAGTGGTGCAGAGTCCCAGGGTAGTGGTTAGGCTGTCCCAGGGTATTGGTTAGGCCGTCCCAGTTTAGTTAGACCAGACAGAAAGTAGTGGTGTAGAGTCAGAGGGAGGTGATTAGGCCGTCCCAGTTCAGTTAGACCAGACAGAAAGTAGTTCCTGAGTAGGTAGTGGTGTAGAGTCCGAGGGAGGTGGTTAGGCTGTCCCAGGGTAGTGGTTAGGCTGTCCCAGTTCAGTTCGACCAGACAGAAAGTAGTTTCTGAGTAGGTAGTGGTGTAGATTCCCAGGGTAGTGGTTAGGCTGTCCCAGTTCAGTTAGACCAGACAGAAAGTAGTACCTGAGTAGGTAGTGGTGTAGAGTCCCAGGGTAGTGGTTAGGCTGTCCCATGGTTGTGGTTAGGCTGTCCCAGGATAGTGGTTAGGCTGTCCCAGGGTAGTAGTTAGGCCGTCCCAGTTCAGTTAGACCAGACAGAAAGTAGTTCCTGAGTCGGTAAAGGTGTAGAGTCCCAGGGTAGTGGTTACGCTGTCCCATGGTAGTGGTTAGGCTGTCCCAGTTCAGTTAGAGCAGGGCAGAAAGTAGTTCCTGAGTAGGTAGTGGTGTAGTCCCAGGGTAGTGGTTAGGCTATCCCAGTTCAGTTAGACCAGACAGAAAGTAGTTCCTGAGTAGGTAGTGGTGTAGAGTCCCAGGGTAGTGGTTAGGCTGTCCCAGGGTAGTGGTTAGGCTGTCCCAGTTCAGTTAGACCAGACAGAAAGTAGTTCCTGAGTAGGTAGTGGTGTAGAGTCCCAGGGTAGTGGTTAGGCAGTCCCAGGGTAGTGGTTAGGCTGTCCCAGTTAAGTTAGACCAGACAGAAAGTAGTTCCTGAGTAGGTAGTGGTGTAGAGTCCGAGGGAGGTGGTTAGGCTGTCCCAGGGTAGTGGTTAGGCTGTCCCAGTTCAGTTAGACCAGACAGAAAGTAGTTCCTGAGTAGGTAGTGGTGTAGAGTCCGAGGGAGGTGGTTAGGCTGTCCCAGGGTAGTTGTTAGGCTGTCCCAGTTCAGTTAGACCAGACAGAAAGTAGTTCCTGAGTAGGCAGTGGTGTAGAGTCCGAGGGAGGTGGTTAGGCTGTCCCAGGGTAGTGGTTACGCTGCCCCAGTTCAGTTAGACTAGGGCAGAAAGTAGTTCCTGAGTAGTTAGTGGTGTAGAGTCCCAGGGCAGTTGGATTATAGAACTGTAATATTGCTGGGGGCTTGAAAAGAACATCCCCAGGGTGACTCTCTCTGTCTCTCTCTCTCTCAATGTTTCTCTATCTCTATCTCTCTCTCTTTCCATGTTTGTCTCTATGTCTCTCTCTCTCCCATCCCTCTCTCTCTCTATGTCTCTCTCTCTCTGTCTCTCCCATCTCTCTCTCATCTCTCTCTCTCTCTCTCTCTCTCTATCTCTCTCTCTCTCTATGTCTCTATCTCTCTCTCTCTCTCTCTCTCTCTCTATGTCTCTCTCTCTTTGTCTCTATCTCTGTCTTTGTCTCTATCTCTCTCTGCTCACTGGTCAGGAATGGATCACTGCCTCTGCATGCATGGATAATCCTACTCTCTCTCCATCCCACTTTCTCTCTATTACTATCTGAGTGAGTGAGTGAGAGAGAGAGAGAGAGAGAGAGAGAGAGAGAGAGAGAGAGAGAGAGAGAGAGAGCGAGAAAGAAAGAGAGAAAGAGAGAGAGACAGAAAGAGACAGAAAGAGACAGATAGAGAGAGAGAGACAGAGAGACAGAGAGACAGAGAGAGAGTGAGAGAGAGCGAGAGGACAGAAAGAGACATAGAGAGAGAGAGAGAGAGAGAGAGAGAGAGAGAGAGAAAGAGAGAGAGAGAGAGAGATGGGAGAGACAGAGAGAGAGAGAGAGAGAGGCCTATAGGTGTAGCAGTATTTGGAGACCATAGCTCGAGGGGGGTCAAAGTGCTGACAGTGAGCAAAGAGGCTGCTGAACTCATCTAAAACCACAGTAAATGGTCTTTAGGAGGCCAAGCCTTAGATAAACATTACTCAATATATCTGTAGATTAGGAAGAGAAGGAGACAGAGAGTGACACATGGAGGAGGGAGAAAGAGAAGAGGATAGGGAGAGAAAGAGATAGAGAAAATCATAGAAAAAAAGCAGAGAGAGAGAGTGAGAGGAGAGGAGAGGAGGGAGAGGAGAGGAGAGGAGAGGAGAGGCGATGCGAGGCGAGGCGAGGCGATGCGAGGCGAGGCGAGGCGAGGCGAGGAGAGGAGAGGAGAGGAGAGGAGAGGAGAGGAGAGGAGAGGAGAGGAGAGAGATGAGAGGAGAGGCGAGGAGAGGAGATGAGAGGAAACGAGATGAGAGGAGAGGAGAGGAGAGAGAGGAGAGAGAGGAGAGGAGAGGAGAGGAGAGGAGAGGAGAGGAGAGGAGAGGAGAGGAGAGGAGAGGAGAGGAGAGGAGAGGAGAGGAGAGGAGAGGAGAGGAGAGGAGAGGAGAGGGGTATATACTCAGTCTTTCACGTGTTTTCTACAGGTAGAAAGGAAGGAAAGGAAGAATAGAGAGAAGGTGTGATAGAAGGATAGACTCACTCCTTGATGTGCTTCCTACAGGGAACAGAATTCCTCATACAAGTTCCAGTGAGCCTCTCCACGTCTTCCACGATGACGAAGGGTTTCTCCTCCAGAGTCACGATGGACAGATGGTTGTCATCCGTCTCCGCGTCGCCGAACGAGTTGAAGCGCGGCCACACGTGGTACTTCAACGTCAGGCTACGGTTGTCCAAACGACCCATCTGGAGACGCACAGGGACTCAGGGTTACACAGCTGAACACACATAAACACACACACAGAGCCCTTCAGAAAATACCCCTTGAATTAGTTAACATTTTTTTGTGTTATAGTCTGAATTCAAACCGGATGAAATATAAATTGTTTTCTCTCACCCATCTACTCACCATCACCTCATAATGACAAAGCGCAAACATGTTTTTATACATTTTTTGCAAATGTATTGACAGTTTAATACAATATATATCTAATTTAAAGTTCTAGAATCCCCGGAAACTGTCATGTACTGTCCTGATCCTACGACAGTTCTAGAACCCCGGAAACTATCCTGTACTGTCCTGATCCTACGACAGTTCTAGAACCCCGGAAACTGTCATGTACTGTCCTGATCCTGCGACAGTTCTAGAACCCCGGAAACTGTCATGTACTGTCCTGATCCTGCAACAGTTTTAGAACCCCGGAAACTATCCTGTACTGTCCTGATCCTGCGACAGTTCTAGAACCCCGGAAACTGTCATGTACTGTCCTGATCCTGCGACAGTTCTAGAACCCCGGAAACTGTCATGTACTGTCCTGATCCTGCGACAGTTCTAGAACCCCGGAAACTGTCATGTACTGTCCTGATCCTGCAACAGTTTTAGAACCCCGGAAACTGTCATGTACTGTCCTGATCCTGCGACAGTTCTAGAACCCCGGAAACTGTCATGTACTGTCCTGATCCTGCAACAGTTTTAGAACCCCGGAAACTATCCTGTACTGTCCTGATCCTGCAACAGTTCTAGAACCCCGGAAACTGTCCTGTACTGTTCTGATCCTACAACAGTTCTAGAACCCCGGAAACTGTCATGTACTGTCCTGATCCTGCGACAGTTCTAGAATCCCCAGAAACTGTCATGTACTGTCCTGATCCTGCAACAGTTCTAGAACCCCAGAAACGTTCCTGTCACTTTTCCAATAAAAATACCTCCCGTCCCGTTACATGCTCATTTGTTTTCCGCGTTCAGAAATGTGTTGGCTTTAGCGTTTGTTTAGGAAGTATTGAAAATCAATTTAAAGAATGGAATGTATACGACTGTGATACGTGGTTGCCTTACCTATCTTAGTTAGATGCACTGACTGAAGGTCTAAATGGAAGGACCTATCTTAGTTAGATGCACTGACTGAAGGTCTAAATGGAAGGACCTATCTTAGTTAGATGCACTGACTGAAGGTCTAAATGGAAGGACCTATCTTAGTTAGATGCACTGACTGAAGGTCTAAATGGAAGGACCTATCTTAGTTAGATGCACTGACTGAAGGTCTAAATGGAAGGACCTATCTTAGTTAGATGCACTGACTGAAGGTTTAAATGGAAGGACCTATCTTAGTTAGATGCACTGACTGAAGGTCTAAATGGAAGGACCTATCTTAGTTAGATGCACTGACTGAAGGTCTAAATGGAAGGACCTATCTTAGTTAGATGCACTGACTGAAGGTTTAAATGGAAGGACCTATCTTAGTTAGATGCACTGACTGAAGGTCTAAATGGAAGGACCTATCTTAGTTAGATGCACTGACTGAAGGTCTAAATGGAAGGACCTATCTTAGTTAGATGCACTGACTGAAGGTTTAAATGGAAGGACCTATCTTAGTTAGATGCACTGACTGAAGGTCTAAATGGCTTGATAAGAGAGCACTGGGAAAGACCTATCTTAGTTAGATGCACTGACTGAAGGTCTAAATGGCTTGATGAGAGAGCACTGGGAAGGACCTATCTTAGTTAGATGCACTGACTGAAGGTCTAAATGGCTTGATAAGAGAGCATTGGTTAAGGACCTATCTAAATGGCTTGATAAGAGAGCATTGGGAAGGACCTAACTTAGTTAGATGCACTGACTGAAGGTCTAAATGGCTTGATAAGAGAGCATTGGGAAGGACCTATCTAAATGGCTTGATAAGAGAGGACTGGGAAGGACCTATCTAAATGGCTTGATAAGAGAGCATTGGCAAGGACCTATCTGTAGACTGATTAATAAGGCTGAAGGATGAGGACAGAGAACCCAGCAGGACGGTCTGCTCAGCACGGCACCACGGCATGAATCTGAGAGGTCTGCTCAGCACGGCACCACGGCATGAATCTGAGAGGTCCTACAGCACAGCAGAACAGCATGAATCTGAGAGGTCTGCTCAGCACAGCACCACGGCATGAATCTGAGAGGCCCTACAGCACAGCACCACGGCATGAATCTGAGAGGTCTGCTCAGCACGGCACCACGGCATGAATCTGAGAGGCCCTACAGCACAGCACCACGGCATGAATCTGAGAGGTCTGCTCAGCACAGCACCACGGCATGAATCTGAGAGGTCTGCTCAGCACGGCATGAATCTGAGAGGCCCTACAGCACAGCAGCTGAGACAGCTACGAATGTTTACAACATCAACATGTACCTGAGTTGGCAGGTAAAATCAATCTATTTTTATTTCACTCTTATTATTAACCTCAGATGTTTAGTTGAGGTAAAAGCTGTTAAGGAGGTTGACAAGGTGTCCCTGTCGCTTGTCCCGCTCTCCGATTAAACCACAGCATGTTTTATTTACCTAGCCGTGTACTCGGGCTCTTTCCTTGACACAGACAGACAACTCCCGTCAAATGTAACTTAAACATCACTCTTTCCCCCTTGGATCATTCCCTTGGATCATGCCCTTGGATCATGCCCTTGGCTCATTCCCTTGGCTCATTCCCTTGGATCATTCCCTTGGCTCATTCCCTTGGATCATTCCCTTGGCTCATTTCCTTGGCTCATTCCCTTGGCTCATTCCCTTGGATCATTCCCTTGGCTCATTCCCTTGGATCATTCCCTTGGATCATTCCCTTGGCTCATTCCCTTGGATCATTCCCTTGGCTCATTCCCTTGGATCATTCCTTGGCTCATTCCCTTGGCTCATACCCTTGGCTACTTCCCTTGGATCATTCCTTGGCTCATTCCCTTGGATCATTCCCTTGGCTCATTCCCTTGGATCATTCCCTTGGCTCATTCCCTTGGCTCATTCCCTTGGATCATTCCCTTGGCTACTTCCCTTGGCTCATTCCCTTGGATCATTCCCTTGGCTCATTCCCTTGGCTCATTCCCTTGGCTCATTCCCTTGGCTCATTCCCTTGGATCATTCCCTTGGCTCATTCCTTGGCTCATTCCTTGGCTCATTCCCTTGGATCATTCCTTGGCTCATTCCTTTGGATCATTCCTTAGCTCATTCCTTGGCTCATTCCCTTGGATCATTCCTTGGCTCATTCCTTTGGATCATTCCTTAGCTCATTCCTTGGCTCATTTCACCAACCCCCCCAAAAAACATTATAACTATTCTTGTACTGCCCATTCATGTCAACCTCTACAACACACCATTCTGTTATCTAGATAGACCTGTTTCCATGTCAACCTCTACAACACACCATTCTATTATCTAGATAGACCTGTTTCCATGTCAACCTCTACAACACACCATTCTATTATCTAGATAGACCTGTTTCCATGTCAACCTCTACAACACACCATTCTATTATCTAGATAGACCTGTTTCCATGTCAACCTCTACAACACACCATTCTGTTATCTAGATAGACCTGTTTCCATGTCAACCTCTACAACACACCATTCTGTTATCTAGATAGACCTGTTTCCATGTCAACCTCTACAACACACCATTCTGTTATCTAGATAGACCTGTTTCCATGTCAACCTCTACAACCCACCATTCTATTATCTAGATAGACCTGTTTCCATGTCAACCTCTACAACACACCATTCTATTATCTAGATAGACCTGTTTCCATGTCAACCTCTACAACCCACCATTCTATTATCTAGATAGACCTGTTTCCATGTCAACCTCTACAACACACCATTCTGTTATCTAGATAGACCTGTTTCCATGTCAACCTCTACAACCCACCATTCTGTTATCTAGATAGACCTGTTTCCATGTCAACCTCTACAACACACCATTCTGTTATCTAGATAGACCTGTTTCCATGTCAACCTCTACAACACACCATTCTGTTATCTAGATAGACCTGTTTCCATGTCAACAACACACCATTCTGTTATCTAGATAGACCTGTTTCCATGTCAACAACACACCATTCTATTATCTAGATAGACCTGTTTCCATGTCAACCTCTACAACACACCATTCTGTTATCTAGATAGACCTGTTTCCATGTCAACCTCTACAACACACCATTCTGTTATCTAGATAGACCTGTTTCCATGTCAACCTCTACAACACACCATTCTGTTATCTAGATAGACCTGTTTCCATGTCAACCTCTACAACACACCATTCTGTTATCTAGATAGACCTGTTTCCATGTCAACCTCTACAACACACCATTCTGTTATCTAGATAGACCTGTTTCCATGTCAACCTCTACAACACACCATTCTGTTATCTAGATAGACCTGTTTCCATGTCAACCTCTACAACCCACCATTCTATTATCTAGATAGACCTGTTTCCATGTCAACCTCTACAACACACCATTCTATTATCTAGATAGACCTGTTTCCATGTCAACCTCTACAACCCACCATTCTATTATCTAGATAGACCTGTTTCCATGTCAACCTCTACAACACACCATTCTGTTATCTAGATAGACCTGTTTCCATGTCAACCTCTACAACCCACCATTCTGTTATCTAGATAGACCTGTTTCCATGTCAACCTCTACAACACACCATTCTGTTATCTAGATAGACCTGTTTCCATGTCAACCTCTACAACACACCATTCTGTTATCTAGATAGACCTGTTTCCATGTCAACAACACACCATTCTGTTATCTAGATAGACCTGTTTCCATGTCAACAACACACCATTCTATTATCTAGATAGACCTGTTTCCATGTCAACCTCTACAACACACCATTCTGTTATCTAGATAGACCTGTTTCCATGTCAACCTCTACAACACACCATTCTGTTATCTAGATAGACCTGTTTCCATGTCAACCTCTACAACACACCATTCTGTTATCTAGATAGACCTGTTTCCATGTCAACCTCTACAACACACCATTCTGTTATCTAGATAGACCTGTTTCCATGTCAACCTCTACAACACACCATTCTGTTATCTAGATAGACCTGTTTCCATGTCAACCTCTACAACCCACCATTCTGTTATCTAGATAGACCTGTTTCCATGTCAACCTCTACAACACACCATTCTGTTATCTAGATAGACCTGTTTCCATGTCAACCTCTACAACCCACCATTCTGTTATCTAGATAGACCTGTTTCCATGTCAACCTCTACAACACACCATTCTATTATCTAGATAGACCTGTTTCCATGTCAACCTCTACAACACACCGTTCTATTATCTAGATAGACCTGTTTCCATGTCAACAACACACCATTCTATTATCTAGATAGACCTGTTTCCATGTCAACCTCTACAACACACCGTTCTATTATCTAGATAGACCTGTTTCCATGTCAACCTCTACAACACACCGTTCTATTATCTAGATAGACCTGTTTCCATGTCAACCTCTACAACACACCATTCTATTATCTAGATAGACCTGTTTCCATGTCAACCTCTACAACACACTATTCTGTTATCTAGATAGACCTGTTTCCATGTCAACCTCTACAACACACCATTCTGTTATCTAGATAGACCTGTTTCCATGTCAACCTCTACAACACACCATTCTGTTATCTAGATAGACCTGTTTCCATGTCAACCTCTACAACACACCATTCTGTTATCTAGATAGACCTGTTTCCATGTCAACCTCTACAACACACCATTCTGTTATCTAGATAGACCTGTTTCCATGTCAACCTCTACAACACACCATTCTGTTATCTAGATAGACCTGTTTCCATGTCAACCTCTACAACACACTATTCTATTATCTAGATAGACCTGTTTCCATGTCAACCTCTACAACACACCATTCTATTATCTAGATAGACCTGTTTCCATGTCAACAACACACCATTCTGTTATCTAGATAGACCTGTTTCCATGTCAACCTCTACAACACACCATTCTATTATCTAGATAGACCTGTTTCCATGTCAACCTCTACAACACACCGTTCTATTATCTAGATAGACCTGTTTCCATGTCAACCTCTACAACACACTATTCTATTATCTAGATAGACCTGTTTCCATGTCAACCTCTACAACACACCATTCTGTTATCTAGATAGACCTGTTTCCATGTCAACCTCAACAACACACCATTCTATTATCTAGATAGACCTGTTTCCATGTCAACCTCTACAACACACTATTCTATTATCTAGATAGACCTGTTTCCATGTCAACCTCTACAACACACTATTCTATTATCTAGATAGACCTGTTTCCATGTCAACCTCTACAACACACTATTCTATTATCTAGATAGACCTGTTTCCATGTCAACCTCTACAACACACTATTCTATTATCTAGATAGACCTGTTTCCATGTCAACCTCTACAACACACTATTCTATTATCTAGATAGACCTGTTTCCATGTCAACCTCTACAACACACTATTCTATTATCTAGATAGACCTGTTTCCATGTCAACCTCTACAACACACTATTCTATTATCTAGATAGACCTGTTTCCATGTCAACCTCTACAACACACTGTTCTATTATCTAGATAGACCTGTTTCCATGTCAACCTCTACAACACACTGTTCTATTATCTAGATAGACCTGTTTCCATGTCAACCTCTACAACACACTGTTCTATTATCTAGATAGACCTGTTTCCATGTCAACCTCTACAACACACCATTCTGTTATCTAGATAGACCTGTTTCCATGTCAACCTCTACAACACACCATTCTGTTATCTAGATAGACCTGTTTCCATGTCAACCTCTACAACACACTATTCTATTATCTAGATAGACCTGTTTCCATGTCAACCTCTACAACACACTATTCTATTATCTAGATAGACCTGTTTCCATGTCAACCTCTACAACACACTATTCTATTATCTAGATAGACCTGTTTCCATGTCAACCTCTACAACACACCATTCTGTTATCTAGATAGACCTGTTTCCATGTCAACCTCTACAACACACCATTCTATTATCTAGATAGACCTGTTTCCATGTCAACAACACACCATTCTGTTATCTAGATAGACCTGTTTCCATGTCAACAACACACCATTCTGTTATCTAGATAGACCTGTTTCCATGTCAACAACACACCATTCTGTTATCTAGATAGACCTGTTTCCATGTCAACAACACACCATTCTATTATCTAGATAGACCTGTTTCCATGTCAACCTCTACAACACACCATTCTGTTATCTAGATAGACCTGTTTCCATGTCAACAACACACCATTCTATTATCTAGATAGACCTGTTTCCATGTCAACCTCTACAACACACCATTCTGTTATCTAGATAGACCTGTTTCCATGTCAACAACACACCATTCTATTATCTAGATAGACCTGTTTCCATGTCAACCTCTACAACACACCATTCTGTTATCTAGATAGACCTGTTTCCATGTCAACAACACACCGTTCTATTATCTAGATAGACCTGTTTCCATGTCAACCTCTACAACACACCATTCTGTTATCTAGATAGACCTGTTTCCATGTCAACCTCTACAACACACCATTCTATTATCTAGATAGACCTGTTTCCATGTCAACCTCTACAACACACCATTCTGTTATCTAGATAGACCTGTTTCCATGTCAACCTCTACAACACACCATTCTATTATCTAGATAGACCTGTTTCCATGTCAACCTCTACAACACACTGTTCTGTTATCTAGATAGACCTGTTTCCATGTCAACCTCTACAACACACCATTCTGTTATCTAGATAGACCTGTTTCCATGTCAACCTCTACAACACACCATTCTGTTATCTAGATAGACCTGTTTCCATGTCAACCTCTACAACACACCGTTCTATTATCTAGATAGACCTGTTTCCATGTCAACCTCTACAACACACCGTTCTATTATCTAGATAGACCTGTTTCCATGTCAACCTCTACAACACACCGTTCTATTATCTAGATAGACCTGTTTCCATGTCAACCTCTACAACACACTGTTCTGTTATCTAGATAGACCTGTTTCCATGTCAACCTCTACAACACACCATTCTGTTATCTAGATAGACCTGTTTCCATGTCAACCTCTACAACACACCATTCTATTATCTAGATAGACCTGTTTCCATGTCAACCTCTAAAACACACCGTTCTATTATCTAGATAGACCTGTTTCCATGTCAACCTCTACAACACACCATTCTATTATCTAGATAGACCTGTTTCCATGTCAACCTCTACAACACACCGTTCTATTATCTAGATAGACCTGTTTCCATGTCAACCTCTACAACACACCGTTCTATTATCTAGATAGACCTGTTTCCATGTCAACCTCTACAACACACCGTTCTATTATCTAGATAGACCTGTTTCCATGTCAACCTCTACAACACACTGTTCTGTTATCTAGATAGACCTGTTTCCATGTCAACCTCTACAACACACCGTTCTATTATCTAGATAGACCTGTTTCCATGTCAACCTCTACAACACACCGTTCTATTATCTAGATAGACCTGTTTCCATGTCAACCTCTACAACACACCGTTCTATTATCTAGATAGACCTGTTTCCATGTCAACCTCTACAACACACCGTTCTGTTATCTAGATAGACCTGTTTCCATGTCAACCTCTACAACACACCATTCTATTATCTAGATAGACCTGTTTCCATGTCAACCTCTACAACACACCGTTCTATTATCTAGATAGACCTGTTTCCATGTCAACCTCTACAACACACCATTCTATTATCTAGATAGACCTGTTTCCATGTCAACCTCTACAACACACCGTTCTGTTATCTAGATAGACCTGTTTCCATGTCAACCTCTACAACACACCATTCTGTTATCTAGATAGACCTGTTTCCATGTCAACAACACACCATTCTGTTATCTAGATAGACCTGTTTCCATGTCAACCTCTACAACACACCATTCTGTTATCTAGATAGACCTGTTTCCATGTCAACCTCTACAACACACCATTCTGTTATCTAGATAGACCTGTTTCCATGTCAACCTCTACAACACACCATTCTATTATCTAGATAGACCTGTTTCCATGTCAACCTCTACAACACACCGTTCTGTTATCTAGATAGACCTGTTTCCATGTCAACCTCTACAACACACCATTCTATTATCTAGATAGACCTGTTTCCATGTCAACCTCTACAACACACCATTCTGTTATCTAGATAGACCTGTTTCCATGTCAACAACACACCATTCTGTTATCTAGATAGACCTGTTTCCATGTCAACAACACACCATTCTATTATCTAGATAGACCTGTTTCCATGTCAACCTCTACAACACACCATTCTGTTATCTAGATAGACCTGTTTCCATGTCAACAACACACCATTCTGTTATCTAGATAGACCTGTTTCCATGTCAACAACACACCATTCTATTATCTAGATAGACCTGTTTCCATGTCAACCTCTACAACACACCATTCTGTTATCTAGATAGACCTGTTTCCATGTCAACCTCTACAACACACCATTCTGTTATCTAGATAGACCTGTTTCCATGTCAACCTCTACAACACACCATTCTGTTATCTAGATAGACCTGTTTCCATGTCAACCTCTACAACACACCATTCTATTATCTAGATAGACCTGTTTCCATGTCAACCTCTACAACACACCATTCTATTATCTAGATAGACCTGTTTCCATGTCAACCTCTACAACACACCATTCTATTATCTAGATAGACCTGTTTCCATGTCAACCTCTACAACACACCATTCTATTATCTAGATAGACCTGTTTCCATGTCAACCTCTACAACACACCATTCTATTATCTAGATAGACCTGTTTCCATGTCAACCTCTACAACACACCATTCTATTATCTAGATAGACCTGTTTCCATGTCAACCTCTACAACACACCATTCTGTTATCTAGATAGACCTGTTTCCATGTCAACCTCTACAACACACCATTCTATTATCTAGATAGACCTGTTTCCATGTCAACCTCTACAACACACCATTCTATTATCTAGATAGACCTGTTTCCATGTCAACCTCTACAACACACCATTCTGTTATCTAGATAGACCTGTTTCCATGTCAACCTCTACAACACACCATTCTATTATCTAGATAGACCTGTTTCCATGTCAACCTCTACAACACACCATTCTGTTATCTAGATAGACCTGTTTCCATGTCAACCTCTACAACACACCATTCTGTTATCTAGATAGACCTGTTTCCATGTCAACCTCTACAACACACCATTCTATTATCTAGATAGACCTGTTTCCATGTCAACCTCTACAACACACCATTCTATTATCTAGATAGACCTGTTTCCATGTCAACCTCTACAACACACCATTCTGTTATCTAGATAGACCTGTTTCCATGTCAACCTCTACAACACACCATTCTGTTATCTAGATAGACCTGTTTCCATGTCAACCTCTACAACACACCATTCTGTTATCTAGATAGACCTGTTTCCATGTCAACCTCTACAACACACCATTCTGTTATCTAGATAGACCTGTTTCCATGTCAACCTCTACAACACACCATTCTGTTATCTAGATAGACCTGTTTCCATGTCAACCTCTACAACACACCATTCTGTTATCTAGATAGACCTGTTTCCATGTCAACCTCTACAACACACCATTCTATTATCTAGATAGACCTGTTTCCATGTCAACCTCTACAACACACCATTCTGTTATCTAGATAGACCTGTTTCCATGTCAACCTCTACAACACACCATTCTGTTATCTAGATAGACCTGTTTCCATGTCAACCTCTACAACACACCATTCTGTTATCTAGATAGACCTGTTTCCATGTCAACCTCTACAACACACCATTCTGTTATCTAGATAGACCTGTTTCCATGTCAACCTCTACAACACACCATTCTGTTATCTAGATAGACCTGTTTCCATGTCAACCTCTACAACACACCATTCTATTATCTAGATAGACCTGTTTCCATGTCAACCTCTACAACACACCATTCTGTTATCTAGATAGACCTGTTTCCATGTCAACCTCTACAACACACCGTTCTATTATCTAGATAGACCTGTTTCCATGTCAACCTCTACAACACACCGTTCTATTATCTAGATAGACCTGTTTCCATGTCAACCTCTACAACACACCGTTCTATTATCTAGATAGACCTGTTTCCATGTCAACCTCTACAACACACCGTTCTATTATCTAGATAGACCTGTTTCCATGTCAACCTCTACAACACACCGTTCTATTATCTAGATAGACCTGTTTCCATGTCAACCTCTACAACACACCGTTCTATTATCTAGATAGACCTGTTTCCATGTCAACCTCTACAACACACCGTTCTATTATCTAGATAGACCTGTTTCCATGTCAACCTCTACAACACACCGTTCTATTATCTAGATAGACCTGTTTCCATGTCAACCTCTACAACACACCGTTCTATTATCTAGATAGACCTGTTTCCATGTCAACCTCTACAACACACCGTTCTGTTATCTAGATAGACCTGTTTCCATGTCAACCTCTACAACACACCGTTCTATTATCTAGATAGACCTGTTTCCATGTCAACCTCTACAACACACCGTTCTATTATCTAGATAGACCTGTTTCCATGTCAACCTCTACAACACACCGTTCTATTATCTAGATAGACCTGTTTCCATGTCAACCTCTACAACACACCGTTCTGTTATCTAGATAGACCTGTTTCCATGTCAACCTCTACAACACACCGTTCTATTATCTAGATAGACCTGTTTCCATGTCAACCTCTACAACACACCGTTCTATTATCTAGATAGACCTGTTTCCATGTCAACCTCTACAACACACCGTTCTGTTATCTAGATAGACCTGTTTCCATGTCAACCTCTACAACACACCATTCTGTTATCTAGATAGACCTGTTTCCATGTCAACCTCTACAACACACTGTTCTGTTATCTAGATAGACCTGTTTCCATGTCAACCTCTACAACACACCGTTCTATTATCTAGATAGACCTGTTTCCATGTCAACCTCTACAACACACTGTTCTGTTATCTAGATAGACCTGTTTCCATGTCAACCTCTACAACACACCATTCTATTATCTAGATAGACCTGTTTCCATGTCAACCTCTACAACACACCGTTCTGTTATCTAGATAGACCTGTTTCCATGTCAACCTCTACAACACACCGTTCTGTTATCTAGATAGACCTGTTTCCATGTCAACCTCTACAACACACCATTCTGTTATCTAGATAGACCTGTTTCCATGTCAACCTCTACAACACACCATTCTGTTATCTAGATAGACCTGTTTCCATGTCAACCTCTACAACACACTGTTCTGTTATCTAGATAGACCTGTTTCCATGTCAACCTCTACAACACACCATTCTGTTATCTAGATAGACCTGTTTCCATGTCAACCTCTACAACACACCATTCTGTTATCTAGATAGACCTGTTTCCATGTCAACCTCTACAACACACTGTTCTGTTATCTAGATAGACCTGTTTCCATGTCAACCTCTACAACACACCATTCTGTTATCTAGATAGACCTGTTTCCATGTCAACCTCTACAACACAATTCACACTGTTCTGTTATCTAGATAGACCTGTTTCCATGTCAACCTCTACAACACACCATTCTGTTATCTAGATAGACCTGTTTCCATGTCAACCTCTACAACACACTGTTCTGTTATCTAGATAGACCTGTTTCCATGTCAACCTCTACAACACACCATTCTATTATCTAGATAGACCTGTTTCCATGTCAACCTCTACAACACACCATTCTGTTATCTAGATAGACCTGTTTCCATGTCAACCTCTACAACACACCATTCTGTTATCTAGATAGACCTGTTTCCATGTCAACCTCTACAACACACCATTCTGTTATCTAGATAGACCTGTTTCCATGTCAACCTCTACAACACACTATTCTATTATCTAGATAGACCTGTTTCCATGTCAACCTCTACAACACACCATTCTATTATCTAGATAGACCTGTTTCCATGTCAACCTCTACAACACACCATTCTGTTATCTAGATAGACCTGTTTCCATGTCAACCTCTACAACACACCATTCTATTATCTAGATAGACCTGTTTCCATGTCAACCTCTACAACACACCGTTCTATTATCTAGATAGACCTGTTTCCATGTCAACCTCTACAACACACCATTCTATTATCTAGATAGACCTGTTTCCATGTCAACCTCTACAACACACCATTCTGTTATCTAGATAGACCTGTTTCCATGTCAACCTCTACAACACACCATTCTATTATCTAGATAGACCTGTTTCCATGTCAACCTCTACAACACACTATTCTATTATCTAGATAGACCTGTTTCCATGTCAACCTCTACAACACACTATTCTATTATCTAGATAGACCTGTTTCCATGTCAACCTCTACAACACACCATTCTATTATCTAGATAGACCTGTTTCCATGTCAACCTCTACAACACACTATTCTATTATCTAGATAGACCTGTTTCCATGTCAACCTCTACAACACACTATTCTATTATCTAGATAGACCTGTTTCCATGTCAACCTCTACAACACACTATTCTATTATCTAGATAGACCTGTTTCCATGTCAACCTCTACAACACACTATTCTATTATCTAGATAGACCTGTTTCCATGTCAACCTCTACAACACACCATTCTATTATCTAGATAGACCTGTTTCCATGTCAACCTCTACAACACACCATTCTATTATCTAGATAGACCTGTTTCCATGTCAACCTCTACAACACACTATTCTATTATCTAGATAGACCTGTTTCCATGTCAACCTCTACAACACACCATTCTATTATCTAGATAGACCTGTTTCCATGTCAACCTCTACAACACACCATTCTGTTATCTAGATAGACCTGTTTCCATGTCAACCTCTACAACACACTATTCTATTATCTAGATAGACCTGTTTCCATGTCAACCTCTACAACACACTATTCTATTATCTAGATAGACCTGTTTCCATGTCAACCTCTACAACACACTATTCTATTATCTAGATAGACCTGTTTCCATGTCAACCTCTACAACACACCATTCTGTTATCTAGATAGACCTGTTTCCATGTCAACCTCTACAACACACCATTCTATTATCTAGATAGACCTGTTTCCATGTCAACCTCTACAACACACCATTCTGTTATCTAGATAGACCTGTTTCCATGTCAACCTCTACAACACACCATTCTGTTATCTAGATAGACCTGTTTCCATGTCAACCTCTACAACACACCATTCTGTTATCTAGATAGACCTGTTTCCATGTCAACCTCTACAACACACCATTCTATTATCTAGATAGACCTGTTTCCATGTCAACCTCTACAACACACCATTCTGTTATCTAGATAGACCTGTTTCCATGTCAACAACACACCATTCTATTATCTAGATAGACCTGTTTCCATGTCAACCTCTACAACACACCATTCTGTTATCTAGATAGACCTGTTTCCATGTCAACAACACACCATTCTATTATCTAGATAGACCTGTTTCCATGTCAACCTCTACAACACACCATTCTGTTATCTAGATAGACCTGTTTCCATGTCAACAACACACCGTTCTATTATCTAGATAGACCTGTTTCCATGTCAACCTCTACAACACACCATTCTGTTATCTAGATAGACCTGTTTCCATGTCAACCTCTACAACACACCATTCTATTATCTAGATAGACCTGTTTCCATGTCAACCTCTACAACACACCATTCTGTTATCTAGATAGACCTGTTTCCATGTCAACCTCTACAACACACCATTCTATTATCTAGATAGACCTGTTTCCATGTCAACCTCTACAACACACCATTCTGTTATCTAGATAGACCTGTTTCCATGTCAACCTCTACAACACACCATTCTGTTATCTAGATAGACCTGTTTCCATGTCAACCTCTACAACACACCATTCTGTTATCTAGATAGACCTGTTTCCATGTCAACCTCTACAACACACCGTTCTATTATCTAGATAGACCTGTTTCCATGTCAACCTCTACAACACACCGTTCTATTATCTAGATAGACCTGTTTCCATGTCAACCTCTACAACACACCGTTCTATTATCTAGATAGACCTGTTTCCATGTCAACCTCTACAACACACTGTTCTGTTATCTAGATAGACCTGTTTCCATGTCAACCTCTACAACACACCATTCTGTTATCTAGATAGACCTGTTTCCATGTCAACCTCTACAACACACCATTCTATTATCTAGATAGACCTGTTTCCATGTCAACCTCTACAACACACCGTTCTATTATCTAGATAGACCTGTTTCCATGTCAACCTCTACAACACACCATTCTATTATCTAGATAGACCTGTTTCCATGTCAACCTCTACAACACACCGTTCTATTATCTAGATAGACCTGTTTCCATGTCAACCTCTACAACACACCGTTCTATTATCTAGATAGACCTGTTTCCATGTCAACCTCTACAACACACCGTTCTATTATCTAGATAGACCTGTTTCCATGTCAACCTCTACAACACACTGTTCTGTTATCTAGATAGACCTGTTTCCATGTCAACCTCTACAACACACCGTTCTATTATCTAGATAGACCTGTTTCCATGTCAACCTCTACAACACACCGTTCTATTATCTAGATAGACCTGTTTCCATGTCAACCTCTACAACACACCGTTCTATTATCTAGATAGACCTGTTTCCATGTCAACCTCTACAACACACCGTTCTGTTATCTAGATAGACCTGTTTCCATGTCAACCTCTACAACACACCGTTCTATTATCTAGATAGACCTGTTTCCATGTCAACCTCTACAACACACCGTTCTATTATCTAGATAGACCTGTTTCCATGTCAACCTCTACAACACACCATTCTATTATCTAGATAGACCTGTTTCCATGTCAACCTCTACAACACACCGTTCTGTTATCTAGATAGACCTGTTTCCATGTCAACCTCTACAACACACCATTCTGTTATCTAGATAGACCTGTTTCCATGTCAACCTCTACAACACACCATTCTGTTATCTAGATAGACCTGTTTCCATGTCAACCTCTACAACACACCATTCTGTTATCTAGATAGACCTGTTTCCATGTCAACCTCTACAACACACCATTCTGTTATCTAGATAGACCTGTTTCCATGTCAACCTCTACAACACACCATTCTATTATCTAGATAGACCTGTTTCCATGTCAACCTCTACAACACACCGTTCTGTTATCTAGATAGACCTGTTTCCATGTCAACCTCTACAACACACCATTCTATTATCTAGATAGACCTGTTTCCATGTCAACCTCTACAACACACCATTCTGTTATCTAGATAGACCTGTTTCCATGTCAACCTCTACAACACACCATTCTGTTATCTAGATAGACCTGTTTCCATGTCAACAACACACCATTCTGTTATCTAGATAGACCTGTTTCCATGTCAACCTCTACAACACACCATTCTGTTATCTAGATAGACCTGTTTCCATGTCAACCTCTACAACACACCATTCTGTTATCTAGATAGACCTGTTTCCATGTCAACCTCTACAACACACCATTCTATTATCTAGATAGACCTGTTTCCATGTCAACCTCTACAACACACCATTCTGTTATCTAGATAGACCTGTTTCCATGTCAACCTCTACAACACACCATTCTGTTATCTAGATAGACCTGTTTCCATGTCAACCTCTACAACACACCATTCTATTATCTAGATAGACCTGTTTCCATGTCAACCTCTACAACACACCATTCTATTATCTAGATAGACCTGTTTCCATGTCAACCTCTACAACACACCATTCTATTATCTAGATAGACCTGTTTCCATGTCAACCTCTACAACACACCATTCTATTATCTAGATAGACCTGTTTCCATGTCAACCTCTACAACACACCATTCTATTATCTAGATAGACCTGTTTCCATGTCAACCTCTACAACACACCATTCTATTATCTAGATAGACCTGTTTCCATGTCAACCTCTACAACACACCATTCTATTATCTAGATAGACCTGTTTCCATGTCAACCTCTACAACACACCATTCTATTATCTAGATAGACCTGTTTCCATGTCAACCTCTACAACACACCATTCTATTATCTAGATAGACCTGTTTCCATGTCAACCTCTACAACACACCATTCTATTATCTAGATAGACCTGTTTCCATGTCAACCTCTACAACACACCATTCTGTTATCTAGATAGACCTGTTTCCATGTCAACCTCTACAACACACCATTCTATTATCTAGATAGACCTGTTTCCATGTCAACCTCTACAACACACCATTCTGTTATCTAGATAGACCTGTTTCCATGTCAACCTCTACAACACACCATTCTGTTATCTAGATAGACCTGTTTCCATGTCAACCTCTACAACACACCATTCTGTTATCTAGATAGACCTGTTTCCATGTCAACCTCTACAACACACCATTCTGTTATCTAGATAGACCTGTTTCCATGTCAACCTCTACAACACACCATTCTGTTATCTAGATAGACCTGTTTCCATGTCAACCTCTACAACACACCGTTCTGTTATCTAGATAGACCTGTTTCCATGTCAACCTCTACAACACACCATTCTGTTATCTAGATAGACCTGTTTCCATGTCAACCTCTACAACACACCATTCTGTTATCTAGATAGACCTGTTTCCATGTCAACCTCTACAACACACCATTCTGTTATCTAGATAGACCTGTTTCCATGTCAACCTCTACAACACACCATTCTGTTATCTAGATAGACCTGTTTCCATGTCAACCTCTACAACACACCATTCTATTATCTAGATAGACCTGTTTCCATGTCAACCTCTACAACACACCATTCTGTTATCTAGATAGACCTGTTTCCATGTCAACCTCTACAACACACCGTTCTATTATCTAGATAGACCTGTTTCCATGTCAACCTCTACAACACACCGTTCTATTATCTAGATAGACCTGTTTCCATGTCAACCTCTACAACACACCGTTCTATTATCTAGATAGACCTGTTTCCATGTCAACCTCTACAACACACCGTTCTATTATCTAGATAGACCTGTTTCCATGTCAACCTCTACAACACACCGTTCTATTATCTAGATAGACCTGTTTCCATGTCAACCTCTACAACACACCATTCTGTTATCTAGATAGACCTGTTTCCATGTCAACCTCTACAACACACCGTTCTATTATCTAGATAGACCTGTTTCCATGTCAACCTCTACAACACACCGTTCTATTATCTAGATAGACCTGTTTCCATGTCAACCTCTACAACACACCGTTCTATTATCTAGATAGACCTGTTTCCATGTCAACCTCTACAACACACCGTTCTATTATCTAGATAGACCTGTTTCCATGTCAACCTCTACAACACACCGTTCTATTATCTAGATAGACCTGTTTCCATGTCAACCTCTACAACACACTGTTCTGTTATCTAGATAGACCTGTTTCCATGTCAACCTCTACAACACACCGTTCTATTATCTAGATAGACCTGTTTCCATGTCAACCTCTACAACACACCGTTCTATTATCTAGATAGACCTGTTTCCATGTCAACCTCTACAACACACCGTTCTATTATCTAGATAGACCTGTTTCCATGTCAACCTCTACAACACACTGTTCTGTTATCTAGATAGACCTGTTTCCATGTCAACCTCTACAACACACCGTTCTATTATCTAGATAGACCTGTTTCCATGTCAACCTCTACAACACACCGTTCTATTATCTAGATAGACCTGTTTCCATGTCAACCTCTACAACACACCGTTCTATTATCTAGATAGACCTGTTTCCATGTCAACCTCTACAACACACCATTCTGTTATCTAGATAGACCTGTTTCCATGTCAACCTCTACAACACACCGTTCTGTTATCTAGATAGACCTGTTTCCATGTCAACCTCTACAACACACTGTTCTGTTATCTAGATAGACCTGTTTCCATGTCAACCTCTACAACACACCATTC